>NW_026613262.1:318118-339071 GCF_029220125.1 Pseudoliparis swirei | reverse complement strand
TCCCCCAGTTTTAAAAAAAACAAGTCAAAATTTTGTATTAAGTTTTTATTTATTGATTAAATTAAAATTTTTAAAGATGAGAAAACAGAATAAAATTTCCCTCAAAATATTATTTTCATTTTTTAAAGAAAACCCTTAATTGTAACAGTAAAAAAATGAAAAAATTTGAATGTCATCTTTTTTTAAATTTTAAAGATATTAAAAGGGATTTGAAATGCATATTTGGTTAGAAAAAACATGAAAGACTTTCAACAGAATTACTATGAGTTTTAACCCTTTTACTGTAAATGCTTTTTTTTAAGCTTTTGAATGATTTTAATTTTGAATATTTTGTTTTTATCTGAAATTTTTTTAGACGCAAATTTCCTTTTAACATGTTTTTGCAGAAATTTGGGATAATCAGCTGTCAAGGCAGAGAATATTCCACAGAAGTTTTTTGATTTTTTCATATAAATGGACCCTTAAAAATACCCCAAATGCCAGATGGAAAACAGTTTTGGGACAACAAAAATTTATTAGAACATTTTGTTGTGCTTTTGATTTTAAAATTCCTCAAAAGATCTTGAAATTTCCCAGAAGACACATCATAAACCTTCCGACCCCAAGTTTATTTGGGGGATGAAAGGAAAAATTTTTCAAAGAAAGATGCATATTTTACCTGTGGAAGTTGACAACAGAGAAATTTGAAAAAAGGGAAATTTTTATGTGCAGGAAGGGAACCCTGGAGGGAAACTTTTTAGTCGGGACAGATCACAAGAATCAGAAAATTGAAATTTTAAGAGGGAACTTTGATTTAAAATTTTTTTGGTCTCAGAAAAAAATGCTTTTTGTTTAAAAATTTAAAAGGAAGAATCCTTCCATTAAGATAGTTTTGGGAAAAAGAGGAAAAGTCAGAATAAAAAAGTAAAATTGTTTTGTTTAAAAATACCACCATCTGTTTAAAAAGAAAAAATGTTCAGGATTCAAAATTTTATCCATGAAGAAAAAATAGTATGTACTGTCCTGTGTGAAAGACCATCTGTTAAGATCTTGCTCAGTGCGATTCTCATCTTGGTCACACATTTCATGGATTTGGACAGGATTTCTCATCCAGAGGCAAGATCTTAACAGTGGTTGATCGACAAAAATGGCTCACTGACCATGTTAAGCTTTCTGAAAGTCAGCAGAGGTCATGATGAATCAGTCAGATCCATGGATTTAATTGTTTTTTATGAATCTTGAGAGACATTCACAGGTGCCAGTGTCATGATATCACCCTCAGTCTGGACAGTCAGCGCCTGAACCAAGAACCAGAGACTGATGTCTGAACCAGACCACCTGATAAACATGTGAGGTTGTCAACATTCCTCTGGATGTCTCTATTGCAGATGGTTTCAGACTTTTTAACAACGAGGAAGAATGTTTCCATCTGCCAAGATGACCTGTCGCAGAGTTTCTGGTGTGTGTCCTTCTATTCAGCTGGATGAAGGCTGATGGACGTCATGCAGGGTCGCTTACAGTCCAGGCCAAATTTGGACCAAAGACTCACCCATGTCGCTCAAAGAAACTGGAGATTTGTTTTCAGGTCCAGAGTCATCAATTCTGAGAACTAGACCTGAGAGTGCAAAGACGCAGTAGAATCAAGCTGTGTGAGAGCACACTTGTTAAGTCAGAGTTCTTTAAATGACCAAGGTCCAGCTACTGGAGGTCCGTGAGCTAGACTGGAATTACTCAGGATTCATTTATGACAAGACTATCCTGACTAATCAGCCTGGGCCAGGAGTTGGCATAAAAGTTGTGCACCGACAGATATGGGAGGTTCAGGTCATTTATGTTCGCTTTCTCTCGTCCAGGCTTCCTGATTGTTTTCACCTGTCATCACACCTGTCCTCATGCTCATCAGTGTCAGCCCCACCCCTGATTGGTCCCACCTGTGTCTTGTTACCATGTGCTTAGATTCCCCTGTATGCCAGTGTTCTTGTGTGTCTGGTCTTTTGCCATGATCAGTCGGGTTATGTTATGTTGTGCTCTTTGAAAAGTTTTGATCCCTCACTACGTGATTGGCGCTTTCATTTGTTCACTGCAGAACCGAAAAATAAAGTACTTACAAATACTTTATCTCTGTCTCCCGGGTCGTGCAATTGGGTCCTACTTCCTAAGTGTCTGAGATCGTAACAGATTTCTAGACTCGAGTAAAGGATCTGACCGTCTCCCATCACATGGAATATTCAATATAACTTCTTAGTTTTCATATTTTAAGACAACATGTTGTGTTTCCTGTAGGAATTCAGTCATGTTCAACAACGAGACGATGGCAGACGTTCACTTTGTGGTCGGGCCGGCGAAGGCACGGGTCCCGGGCACAAGGTGAGACCCTCGAGAAGAAGAGAATCATGTCTATTTACGTTTGACTGGAACCGCTGAACACTGGACAACATCCCAACTTTAGACGGTTACAACCTGATGAACTGGTCACCTTTGATAATCCCGCCCCCTGTGTGAGTCCGAGGTGATCTGGTGTCGTGCTCTGCTCCGTCAGTGCGTCCTGGCCGGCAGCTCCGCTGAGCCTCTGGAGACAGTTTGATGGGGAAGAAGTCTGGAAGCTCCCGTTCCTTCACGCCTCTGTTGTTGTTTGTTTCCAGCGGTTGTCGAGGTCGGGTCAACACGGCGGTGATTGGATGCCCGGGCAGGACGCTCCGTGTCTCGGCTAAAGCCGTGTGTCAGATACCCGAGAACTCAAAGTGAAAATGTCACATTGGAACAAAGCATTCCTGACCGAAGACGCCCAGAGAAGGAAGGGAGAGTCACGTGTAACTGCACATTTATTCATGGTGTGATGGTGCATTATTATCATAATCCCACAAAGATACACACACACACACACACACACACACACACCAATCTCTGCATTGCTTTGTGCTGATTGGCTGACCTCGTGTGAGGAGGCGGGGTCTGAATCTGTCACTGTCTGTCCTTTTGTCACGCTCAATGTTCCTCATGATTAATCTGTTTACTTTGTTGATATTATTATTATTATTAATCCCAGATGTCAGAGCGTGTTCAAACGGTTCGTACGGGAGTTGAAGAAGACGAGTCTCTTCCTCACTTTCCTGCTTGACCCCGACGTTTAAAAAACACTTCGATGTTTTCCGATGCGGTAGCGGGCAGGTTGTTCTGGCTCCGTCAGTTTTACGTTAAAAACGTTTAAATGTCGCTCATCTGACTTTTTCTCTCACGACGATCCGACTTTGAAAACGTTCGAGCGTCAACTTAAAAAAAAGACGCAAAACGAAGCACCTGCTTCTGTTTTCACCTGTGCAGGTGTTTCCTGTTGTTATTGTTGTTGTTCCTCCGTGACACTCGGAGCATCACCGTAAAGACCCCGTGGGGCGCGTCTACCTGAGCAGGCGACGACAACGCGCCGCCATGTTGAGAGCAGCATGAGGCAACGGACGAGCTCTGAATTCCGGATTATAAAACGAATAAATAACCTTTTTTAAATATTTGTAACACAAGAGCTTAATCCCACTCCCGACTTCTTCCGTTTTCTGTCTGAAGGATTTCATTCATAACTCTACACTTTATTATTTTTATTTTTTAGTGTGTATTTAACCCTTGTGTTGCCTTAGGGTCATTTTGACCCGAATCAATATTACACCCTCCCCCCGCCTTTGGGTCATTTTGACCCGATTCAATGTTCACCCTCATGCCTTTACCTTTATATTTGGGTTCAATTTGACGCCAGCAATTAAAACCTCCAGAAAATTATTAGAATTAATATTGTTTTCCAAGTTTAAGTGTGAGGCACTTTATGTTTGTTTGTTGACTACCGAAAGAACACCGACTTTAAACATTGAATGGGGTCAAATTAATCCTAAGCACAAGGGTTAAAGAATGGTCAAGGATTCCTGTGCTTTTATTGTGAAAGACGTGACCTGGTGCTTGTACCACATCCTTGTTATTGTCTCCTCCATGTTGCAGACGTGTAAATAGTTCTGTGATCTCTTCTTCTTCTCTTTCAAAGTGGAGGGGAAGAATTAAATAAACAGTTTTTATATGATTCTATATTGAAGAAGCATATTTTTGGATGTCTCTTTCCTGATCCAGGATTGAGTCGGTGATTATTGAGGTCGAGTTTTATACAGTATTTAAAATACTATTTAATAATTGTTTGATATTCATATTAATCAGTAAATTAAATGTACCTCTAAAAAAAGCATACATTATGTACATTTTATTAATAAGCACCATGTATTCATCCAGATTTTAAATTCCATTCACACATTAACAACCATATTTAACAATACATACAAGAAGTCAGACGACCACGTTTCACTTGAACTTTTTATTGGTGTTTGGCAAGTTTGATGATTGTAAAACTTTGCAGTTGAACATTTTACAAAGTTCAGTCAAACTAAGTTTTCCGAGGCCGATGTCACACGTCATCCGCCAATCGCTGCTCCACGGGTCACTGTCGGGCGTGGCCTTGGTTCAGGCCAAATAACGTGAACAAAAGTTAAGAATCAGGTAAAGACATTCAACAATTCAAGTTTCTGCATTGCCTGGAATCCCACAATGCTTTGCGATAACAACAACTTTATTTTGCAGTTTTAACTCAACAATCCTATATTTACAGATGTCTTGGACTCTTGAGTCATCTCACCAGTTTTCACAAACAAAATAAAAAGTCCAAAGTGACGAGTCATCAATTAAACCCCTTTTTAAATGAAGTTTTAAACTCCGTTGACATCTTTTCTCCTTTGTTTAACTTGTTATGTTCAGTATCACAAGGAGACAAACTTTATTCTGGAGACACTATAAACATGTAATATGTATTACTCCTAAATGAATCCTGAGGACTCTGAATGAATATGTTGTCTGCAGTTGCCCATCACATAGAAAAACAAATACAAAAGAATGAAGATATTTTTGTTGTATTTCTATTTAGTTTCTGCTGGAAACCCTGACAGATCATTCCAGACAGACAGCCGACAACCTCAGAGAAAAGTTGATGGAGAAGACCTCGAGGAAACGAGGCTGCATGTGTACGAGTATCTGTGCATCCCTACAGTTAGAAGACGAGGAGGAGATGAGGTGGAGGAGATGAGGAGGAGGAGATGAGGTGGAGAAGATGAGGTGGAGAAGACGAGGAGGAGGAGATGAGGTGGAGGAGATGAGGTGGAGAAGATGAGGTGGAGACCACACAGGGTTGAGTTTAAATATTTTCCCTTGAAGGACGTGAGAGAAGTGATTAGTTTACTCCAACAGGAGAGATGATCAGAGGAGCAGAGTTTATACCATCATGATAACGACCAGGATCGAAGAATGGGAGGAGTTTCTCCTTGAAGGAGCAGCCAGTAAAGGAGTAGATGAGAGCTGCAGCTTCTACGTCATAGAAGGAGACCAGACCCTCCTCATAGTCCACAAACACCCCCACCTTCTGAGGCCCAGACCTCAGGGAGAGAAGAACTGGAGGATCATCAAAAGCTCCGTACTCGTTAACATTTATCAACCATATAGTCCAGTAACCGTTCTGAGGACTCGGTGTGATGAGTCCCTTCCTGTTGACCGACTCTCTGGTCACTCCTAAAATCCATTCGGACTTTCGTTTAACTTGAACCTCGTAATAAAGTTTTTCTGAAGAGAACTTCTGTGTTCCTAAAACACAGGGACCGAGAGAGAACCTCTGTGGATTGTCAGGGAGACGTGGCTGCTGTACCTGAGCACGTTTCACTTCTTTCCCGTCATCAGACAGGATGAGGTAATGATGAGCTGTTTCAGGATCAAGAGTCACGTCCACTGCAAACTTCTGGACCCTCTTCATCTCAGTTTCAGGAACCAGCGTCTTCATCTCAACTTCAACCAGCTTCTTCATCTTCACTTCAACCAGCGTCTTCATCATGTTACTGAGCGTCTCCTCCAGCTGAGACACAGCTCTCCTCACAGTCCCCTCATGTGATGCTGGAGGAACACTGACCTGAGACCAGTCCTTGGTGGGTGGTGGATGGTGGATGTTGAGGGACTGGACACTCTGGAGGAGGTGGAGGTGGTCTTCAGAGAGGGAGAGCTTCTCCACCTCAGTGCTCCTCTTCATCAGATCAGAGATCTCCTGTTCCATCTCTCTGATGGCGTCTTCAGCCTGTTTCTTGGTGCTTCTCTGCTTCTCTTCTATCGTAGTGATGAGCTCGTTCAGTTTCCTCTCCACAGACTCCTTCAGACCAGTGAAGACCTGAACACCTTCTGCTTTCTCTCGGTCTGCATCTTCCTCACTGAGCTTCACGTTGTGTTGGACCTCCTGAATCTTCAGGCGTCTCTTCTGGATCATCTCCTGAGTTTCAGCCTCTGTCTTCTGCAGCTCCACCTTCTTTCCTTCACATTCTTGTTTCAGAGGAACAACATTGTGCATCTTGTGGTCCAACACAGTGCAGAGCATGCAGACACACGTCTGGTCGGTCCTACAGAACAGCTCCAGAGGTTTATCGTGCTTCAGACACATCCTGTCTTCCAGGTTCTCCACAGGGTCCATCAGCTGATGTCTCTTCAGGCGTGAAGCTGTCAGGTGAGGCTCCAGGTGAGTCTCACAGTAGGAGCCCAGACACACCAGGCAGGACTTCAGGGCCTTCAGTTTGGTTCCAGTGCAGACGTCACAGGGAACTTCTCCTGGTCTGGACTCTTGTTGCTCTGAGCTGCTGCTGCTGGCTTTCTGCTGAGTCGACTGTCTGAACTGAGAAACCATCTCAGAGAACAAAGTGTTGACGAGCAGCTCAGGTCTTGAGAAGAAAACCTTTTTACACAGTGGACACATGTTCTGGTTGTTGGTATTCCAGTAATCATTGATGCACTTTTTGCAGAAGTTGTGTCCACATGGTGTTGTGACTGGATCAGTGAACACATCCAGACAGACGGAGCACAGGAACTGATCTTCAGACAGCAGAAGGTTTGCAGAAGCCATATCTACACACATTGAGGAAGAAAAGAAGAACATTCTATTCAAAAGTTTAATTATTTGTAGTGCTGTGAAAAATAACGCGTTAATTCAATTACAGGTTTAACTAGTTATTTATTTTTAACGCATTTAACGCATGCGCAGAATGAGCTTCCAATCCGTCTTTTGTTGGTCGTCGGGACGAAAAAGAAGTCACTTGCAAAATGAGCTTCCAATCCACCACTTCAACCTGAACTCTGTCCGCTCTCATGCAGACGGTCTGTTCATCGGTAATGATCCTTCTGCAGGTTCACCTACGGAAACCTTGTTACGACTTTAACTTCCTGTAGATTCAGGGGTCTCAACACGTCGATCGCGACCTGCCAGTCGATCGCGGCGTAGTGTTGGTAGATCGCATGACATTAAAAAGATTGGCCCGCCCCCTGACATGTTCTCTATAGCACGTCTTTGTTCTTTTATTAAACTAAACGTCTGTTGTTGATCGTATCTCCACAGCAGCATGTCATTTCTGTCTCTTGCGTGCGTTAACTTATCGATCTCCGTCTCGCCACAGAGCTCCGTGCGGCATCGACCGAGCAAAAAAAGTCACTTGTCAATCTGTCCACCTTTAGATTGTATCATGGTGGAGTTAATGGTTGACAAACAAGAGAACAATGCTCTGTTTAACCCTCCTGTTACCTTTACATTTACTAACATATTTTACCCTCGGGTCAATTTTACCCAGCAATTAAAACCTCCAGAAAATTATTAGAATTAATATTGCTTCCCAAGTTTAAGTGTGAGGTACTTTATGTTTGTTTGTTGACTACCTAAATAGCCCTTTGAATAAATAAAAAAGTTGATATTTCTTATATGTTTGACATAGTGAAAAACAGCCTGGGGTCAAATTGACCCCAAAGAACACCGACATTAAACATTGAATGGGGTCAAATTGACCCGAAAGGTAACAGGAGGGTTAAACATTCTGTTTAGGATGAAGATGTATTAATGTTCCATATGGAAGAAAACTGCTAAATAACTGCTGAGTTGCAGCACCATTGTATAGAAGAATGTATAAATGTATATATCCATCTTTTGTCATAAATCTCTATGTTCTCACAAAATATACCGAGAATATCGGTAATATGTGATTAATCATGATTAATCCACAAAAACCTGTGATTAATCCGATTAAAAATTGTAATCGTTTCACAGCCCTAATATATATATATATCCATCTGTGTATCTCAGAGCTGCCAACTTTTCAAAAAACCTTGGAGTGTTGTCCCCATGTTGTCCCCATGTTGTCCCCATGTTGTACCCATGTTGTCCCCATGTTGTCCCCATGTTGTACCCATGTTGTCCCCATGTTGTACCCATGTTGTCCCCATGTTGTACCCATGTTGTACCCATGTTGTACCCATGTTGTCCCCATGTTGTCCCCATGTTGTACCCATGTTGTCCCCATGTTGTACCCATGTTGTACCCATGTTGTCCCCATGTTGTCCCCATGTTGTCCCCATGTTGTACCCATGTTGTCCCCATGTTGTCCCATGTTGTCCCCATGTTGTACCCATGTTGTACCCATGTTGTACCCTGCATTCTGGCCTGGCAAAGGTCTTTTACGAGGCATCTTTGCTACCTTAAATAATTAAAATGTTTTTTAATAACTCTACTCTCATTTACAAAAACATGACTAATTCTATTGCACAAATGTCCTGTCTTTATGTTAAATTCTTTATAATACATCTTACTTGTTCAAAGAGCTGTTTGGAAATTTTTGGAAACACTGGAGTTAATAAGCGTGTCTTCTTGTCTGATCAATACGCAACTGTGAGGTGCGCGACTCGTCTAAGCGGCCAGCTGCTGATCACTCACTCAACAGCCCGACGTGCATGAATAGATCAAAATAGAACAAAATAGAACAACACATTTTTTGGGAGCACCGAAGACCCATTTTGACCCAGGAAAAACCCTGCTGTGTGCCGGATGTGTCGGCGCGCATCACGGCAGAGCGATGCGACCCGAGAAGTGTTAACGGGGGGGTGCTGAGTGATTAAACATCTCTCTTGTTCTGCCTGTTTTGTGATATAAATGCCTAAAAGGCGCCTAATATTTCTAGACTGAAATAATAGATAGATAGATAGATAGATAGATATATACTTTATTAATCCCCAAGGGGAAATTTGTCGTGACAGTAGCAGCAACACACAAGAATAAAAACAAAACACAAAATATAAGAAACAGGGATGAAGGATATAGAAGTATACAAGTAAAATAAAAGTAAAATACAAAACTAAATATATATGTAAATAAATATACAACACACATGCATACACAACACACAACAACACTGTCAGATCAAATACAAAAAATATTAAATATAGACAGAGTGCAAAAAGCAAAGTGTGTGTATGAGTGCAGAGCAAATGAAATGTGTGTGTATGTGTGTAGTGCAAACAAATGAGATGTGTGAAGTGCAGATCAACATAGTGTAAGTATTCAGTTATTGCACTATGATCTGGCAAGAGGTGATCTGTTGTAGAGCCTCATAGCCGTCGGCAGGAATGTTCTCCTGTATCTGTCCTTGTGGCAGCGGAGCGTGAGGAGACGTCTGGAGAAAGTACTCCTCTGTCCCTGTAGGAGGTGGTGGAGAGGGTGGTCCGGGTGGTCCGGGTTGTCCAATATGGACAGCAGTTTCTTCAACGTCCTCCTCTCCACGACCTGTTCCAGGTGCTCCAGCTGGCAGCCGATGATGGAGCCAGCCTTCCTAACCAGTTTGTTGAGACGGCTGGTGTCACCGGCTCGATGCTGCTCCCCCAGCAGACAATGGCAAAGTGCAGCACACTGGCCACAACCGACTGGTAGAATAACTCCAGCATCTTGCTGCACACGTTGAAGGATCGAAGCTTTCTCAGGACAAAGAGTCGACTCATCCCCTTCTTGTACACAGCGTTGATGTTGGCCTTCCAGTTCAGTCGGCTGTCGATGGAGACGCCCAGGTACTGGTCCTCCTCCACCATGTCCACGTCCACTCCCAGGACACTCAGAGGTGGAGGAGCTCTTCCTCCTGAAGTCCACCACCATCTCTCTGGTCTTGGCCACGTTCAGCCGCAGGTGGTTCTCATCGGCCCACTTTACAAAGTCGCTCACCACTGCCCTGTACTCCTCCTCCCGTCCATCCCTAATACACCCGACCACTGCAGAGTCATCAGAGTACTTCTGCAGATGGCATGACTCCGTGTTGTACTGGAAGTCACTGGTGTACAGGGTGAAGAGGAAGGGAGACAGAACAGTTCCTGTGGGGCTCCAACATCACTGACCACCGTTCCAGACAGCACACGCCCCATTCTGACAAACTGTGGTCTGCCTGTGAGGTAGTCAGTGATCCAGGAGATGGTGGACGCGTCCACACCGGCCACCCGCAGCTTCTCACTCAGCAGCAGTGGCTGGATGGTGTTAAATGCACTGGAGAAGTCAAAGAAAGTGACTCTCACAGAGACACCGGTTCCATCCAGGTGCGACTGAGCTCGTTGCAGCAGGTAGATGATGGCGTCGTCCACTCCCACATGAGGCTGGTAAGCAAATTGCAGAGGGTCCAGCGACGATTTCACCTGCGGCCGGAGGTGGGCCAAGACCAGCCTCTCCAGCACCTTCATCACATGGGAGGTGAGGGCGACCGGTCGGTAGTCGTTGAGGCCAGATGGTGCTGACTTCTTTGGGACAGGGACCAGGCACGACGTCTTCCATGATGAGAAAGAGAACCTGAATCCACACGGCGGGGACCAATAAAAACATTAAAACAGTAAACTCAGGTTTCTGTCTGCGGTCTCAATGTTATGAGGAATACGTTGTGATATCTCCAGAAAAAAACCTTTTGCTTTCCCCAACAGTGAGAACCCAAAACCAGCTGAACATCAGATGTGAACGGCCGTCTTGGTTCTGGGTTTCTTCTTCTTCTTCTGTCCTTTCTTCTGACTCTTTTTGTTTGGATCCACCATTTCTCCCTTGAAGGAGTTCGAGCTCTTGGTCGCCGCCTGCTGGTTTCCAGAGAACTTCTTTTTAGACTTGAAACCTTTCCAACCGCCTCCTCTCTCCTGCCCCCCCGGGCCCTTCGTGGGGCCCCTGGCGGCGTCAGTGTTATTCTTCTGCCTCTCCGCCCTCTTCACCCGGACGGGTCTGCCGTCCAGTTTGCTGCCGTCCAGTTCCAGCGCCAGCTGCACCGAGTCGGCGCTCTGCGGCGGGAAGACAAACCGGGGGACGTGAACCCTCACGGAAAACACGGCGTGGAAACAAACAGGGTTCTTACACATTTTGACCGATGGATTTCCAGGACTTTTCACCAAATGTCCATGACCAAACTGAAATCTCGGTAAAACATGAACAATTTTGAAAATTTTGCGTATTGATTCGCTTATATTTTCAGCATCTTTCTTTAAAAATCACATTAATTATTTCAAACTCGGCGTAAATGAACATGTCATTATAACAAATTTCCATGACTTTTCCAAAACTTTTATGATTTAAGTTTTTTCCAGGACTTTTCCAGGCCTGGAAATGACCATTTTAAAATTCCATGACTTTTCCAGGTTTTCCCTGACCGTACGAACCCTGAACAAAGACACAAACGTAAAAAAAATATGAAATGAAAAGGCGCCGCCCGGGTCGCCGTACCTCAAACAGGATGTAACCGAATCCTTTCCCCAGCCCAGAGTTCTGGTCCCGCACCAATCGCACCGCGTCCACCGGGCCACACTCCTCAAAGTGCCGAAAAGCCAGCTCCTTAATCTCTAAACACACACACACACACACACACACACACACACACACACACACACACACACACACACACACACACACACACACACACACACACACACACACACACACACACAGTCAACGTTGATGCAATACGCAAACGTCAGCGTTAAAGAGCAGAAGCGAGAGACTCACCGAACGAAAGGTTCCCCACGAAGACGGAGCGCTTGTGATCGTGCTGCAGGACACGGACAGCGTCAGCAAATAGTTTGACAGATTTGATTTTAAAACAATTACTTTCGACAGATTTTGCGGGCGACTCACCGAGGCCCCCGAGGGCCCCTCCGTCACTCTGTCCACCCGGATGTGGAAGTCCTTCTCGATCTCCATGCCGTTCCTGTCGGCACGCCGAGGACAGAGCAGATTAAAAAGTTAGCCGTCGGCCGTTAGTCATGGCGGCGACTCCAGCGTCCGTGCCGATTTCATTCAGGTTCGAGTCACGGACCTCTCGGCGCTTTGGCCACCGTGGCCTCGTTGGAACACCACGTAGGCGTTCAAGCTTTGAGTTTTGGGGAATTCTGCGCCTGGGAAGTATTGAAATAAGAAAAACAGAGTTTAACATTTGAGGAGTTAATCAAGTCTCATTTCTACCGAGCCGACCGGGACAGAAACGTACTGAATGACGGCCACTTTACGGGACATCAGGGGGTCCTCTCGGACCTGCAGGGGGAAACAAAGCAGAGCATCAGGAGCTGATGACGAGTCAGCCCCCGGTGGACTCGGGTGGAGCTGCCGCTGAGCCGCGACGGCCGACGGCGCCTTGAGCTCTGAACATGTGAGCTGTGAGTGTCTGAGCGGCGAGCCAGGCGGCTCCGGCTCCATCAGTTTGATCGGCTTCTCTGACTTTAGAGCACAGCAGTCTGGCTTTGCCATCTTCACCAATCCTTTCACCACCGATGTCTGCACTGCACCCCAACACCTTCAGATGGAGTTCATTGAGCTTCAAAGCGACAGTGGCCTGAGAGCAAAGTTCCAGGATGCTGCAATCCAAGACTTTTACCGTCTGCTGCCCCCTGATCTGATGCCACAGCTTCAACTTCATGCTGCCCGTGTTCTGTCCATGTTTGGGAGCACCTATCTGTGCGAACAGATGTTTTCAATCATGAATCTGAACAAAAACAAGTACAGATCACGCCTCACTGATGACAACCTCCATGCTGTTCTACGGATTGCCTCAGCACAGGACCTAAAACCAGACATTGACACACTGGTAATGGGAAAACGGTGTCAGACATCTGGTCAGAAAACACACAGGTAAGCATTTTTAAAAAAAAACTTCATTAGAATATAATAACATGTAATTCAACCAAGAAGAAGAATAGTTAAACTCTGTGAAATGTATTGATTGTGCTTGCATTTTGTTTTGTGTTTGTTATTTTCAGAACATGATCAATGGATGGTAGAGAGGGGATCCACTTGGTGTGTTCAAGGACAGGCAGCATCTCCTCATCAAAAACTAACCTAAAAACTTGACTAATATAGTTGTGAACCGAGTCAACCTTTATTTTGTTATTTTTTTAGTTGATTCCATATTATTTATGTGTGTAGTTGCTGTTGCAATTATTTGGTGTTTGCAGGTTTTATGTGTGTATGCAGACAAATTATTGTAATCAAACCATCAGTTGGATGCAAGGCTGTGTGCAGCCTTTTTTTGTAAAATGCTACATCTGTCATACATGTTTTTAGCAGCTCACAATTGTTGATTCTGTTGTAATTAAGCCCATTTTAACTTTGACAAACGTTTGTAATAAAGTTAATGTTATAACTTGTGTTTGATGTTATTTTTCTTTATTCACTTGGATAGTTTGATCCTTGATTGATGGAGTTATCTGGGTTTTATAACCTGACAAATTAAGAGGATTTATGTTATAACAGAGCAACAAGAAAACATATTTTTTCTGTGCAACTGTAATGCTTGTAACTTGAATAAGTAATACATTCAGAGTTATTTAACATTAAGGAGTAGTTACATTTATTTTACATTACATTCGGTTACATTTAGTTACAATTCTAAGTTACATCTGGCCCTTTGAGGACAGCCACTATGCTGATGTGGCCCTCGGTGGAAATGAGTTTGACACCCCTGCTCTAGACTGTGTCATTTGCTCACCCTTCCCAAACATTGGTACTTGCGTAGCGAGCTGCAAACAGATCGGGTCTACGTCCAGGACTTGTCAAACCTTACACCCCACCCCGTTCACTCCACTCAGCATCTACCAATCGGCTTGTTACTCCGAGCTAAACACTCAACAAAGTCACGACTGTTTGCTGTCCCGGCTCCTCATTGGTGAAACAAGCTCCCGATGACATCAGGACAGCAGAGTCTCTAAATCTCCCACCGCAAACTAAAAACACTTCTTTTCCGACTATATCTTGAGTAAACAAAGGATAGCATCAGGCACGTGCACAGACATTTTGGGGGGCAGGTGCTCAAACCAAAAAAAAGGGCACCCAATGCCACAAAAATAATTCTGACAGAGTTGAAGCATAAGCAGCAAAACACTGATGATGCAATACATCAGGCCTCTTCAACTAGCGGCCCGCGGGCCGCATGCGGCCCGCTTTTGTCAACAAACAATCCCGGCTCAACAATCCCGCCTCAACAACTCATCAATATTCTGCGGCCCTCACACCCCCTGTGATTTTCTTATTTGGCCCACTTGCTACTGAAGTTGAATAGCCCTGCCATCCTCGACCTGCGTTTCCTCTGGCAGCATCAGACTGCTTGCTTACATTTTCTTTATGAATAAAGATGAATAATTATATATAGCAACAGTACAAACGTTGATTGGCTAATGGGTCGTCATGCCAGCCACTGCTTGCTTACATTTTCTTTATGAATAAAGTAGTGCTGTGAAAAATAACGCGTTAACTCAGTTAATCCAATTACAGGTTTAACTAGTTTGTTTTTTATTTTAGCATGCGCAGAATGAGCTTCCAAATCCGTCTGTTGTTGGTCGTCGGGACAAAAAAAAGTCACTTGCAAAATGAGCTTCCAATACACCACTTCAATCTGAACTCTGTCCGCTCTCATGCAGACGGTCTGTTCATCGGTAATGATCCTTCCGCAGGTTCACCTCCGGAAACCTTGTTACGACTGTTACTTCCTGTAGGTCACGGTCTCAACTCGTCGATCGCGACCTGCCAGTCGATCGCGCGTAGTGTCGGTAGATCGCATCACATTAAAAAGATTGGCCCGCCCTGACATGTTCTCTATAGCACGCCTTTGTTCTTTTATTAAACTAAACGCCTGTTGTTGATCGATCTCCACAGCAGCATGTCATTTCTGTCTACGCGTTGCGTTAACACTTATCGATCTCCGTCTGGCGCGCCACAGAGCTCCGTGCGCGCGCATCGGAACGAGCAAAAAAAAAGTCACTTGTCAATCTGTCCACCTTTAGATTGTATGATGGTGGGGTTAATGGTTGACAAACAAGAGAAAAATGCTCTGTTTAACCCTCCTGTTACCTTTACATTTACTAACATATTTTACCCTCGGGGTCAATTTGACCCCAGCAATTAAAACCTCCAGAAAATTATTAGAATTAATATTGCTTCCCAAGTTTAAGTGTGAGGTACTTTATGTTTGTTTGTTGACTACCTAAATAGCCCTTTAAATAAATAAAAAAGTTGATATTTGATATGTTTGACACAGTGAAAGACAGCCTGGGGTCAAATTGACCCCAAAGAACACCGACATTAAACATTGAATGGGGTCAAATTGACCCGAAACGTAAAAGGAGGGTTAAACATTCTGTTTAGGATGAAGATGTATTAATGTTCCATATGGAAGAAAACTGCTAAATAACTGCTGAGTTGCAGCACCATTGTATAGAAGAATGTATAAATGTATATATCCGTCTTGTCATAAATCTCTATGTTCTCACAAAATATACAGAGAATATCGGTAATATGTGATTAATCATGATTAATCCACAAAAACCTGTGATTAATCCGATTAAAAATTTTAATCGTTTCACAGCCCTAGAATAAAGATGAATTATTATATATACGTTTATTAATGGGTCGTCATGCCAGCCACATATTGCTCTCCTCGCTGGTCTGATACGGATCAGTATTGCCCTCTTACTGTCATGATCTGGAGTTTGTGTTTAGTTTTGTGTCTTGTTTGGGATTCCTTGTGTCGTCTGTCTCCCTGTGATTGTCTGCCCTGGTCCTGATTGTTTCCTTCTGTGTGATTGCTGGCCCCGCCCTCATTGTGTCCACCTGTGTCCTGCTCCCGTTGTCCAATCCTCTCACCTTGCCTGTGTATGTAAACCCTGTTCGTCTCATTCCCAGTGTGGCTTCGTACTGTTTGGTCCACGTGTTTGTCGTCCTGTTCTGGTCTGGTCTGTGATTTGTGAAAATAAATATAGTTGTGCAGTAATGTCGGCATTTGGGTCCTCTCTCGCTGCGACAACCCGGACTACCCATGACACTTACGTCATTTTCAAAATGAGCGATATTGATAGACATCAACAGACATCCCTCTGAACAAGAGGCCTTATGATTTTTTTGTTCAGTCTGGCCACGCAAATCCTAGACTAGCCCCTGTTAAATAGAACGGAATAAGAACTCTCTCTCTCTTCTCTCTCCTCCCTCTCCCTCTCTAACATAACTAACGTCAGTAAACAGCTGCAAGGGTTTGAAATCACGGATTTCGTGAGTTTCTGTTTGTTTATTTGTTTAGGAAACGTCGGACCAGTTGTGACGTCATGTTTTCAGCAGCGCTAATGTTGTGGTTGATTTATCACAAAACAACGTCAGGGGACAAACATCGTCATGACCTGTTTGTCTGGTGCTGCGGGTCAAAGGAGAAGGAGGTGCAGCCGTTTGGTGGCGCGAGGAGCACTGAGGGGAGGAGGAAGTGGAGGAGGGAGAGGAGGGGGGGGGCACGTGAGCTTGTGAGCGCCGCGGAGCATGTCGGGGCGAAGTTCTCAGATAAATGCCCCGTCGGATATGAAAACACATTTGGGGGGACTTGATGACAGAGAGAGTAACTTTTATTCTTAAATACTGATGAATAAAAAAAGTGGCTCCAGCAAAAAGGGCACTTTACTCATCCAGGGCAAAGGGGCTGGTGCTTGAGCACCACTAGGGCTCTACCTGTGCACGTTTCTGGATAGCATGTTAGTACTTATTGTAAGTCGCTGGATTAAAGTGTCAGCTAAATTAAATGTAAGGTAAAAGCTTTTAACTTTGACATAAGAAACCAAGATCAAAGTCGTGCCGACAGACTCAACCTCGCTCCTCTTGCAAAGCAGCACAGAATAAGTCCAAAGTGAGTTAAAGAGCAGCTCTGACAACAAAGCTCTGCTTACTGATGACTAACACGTCACATTTCCTCCAGCTGCTTCACAATAAAAGCATTAAACTATTATTGTGAAACTACTAGAGGAAATAGAGGAAGTGATCAATGAACAGTAACAAAAACAGGAAAGTCAGAGTGAGACTAAAGTGAAAACCACAGATTCAGTTACTAGTTACTAAAGTCCTCCTGAGACAGTTTACAGCAGTTAAAGTGAGTTTCTGTGTCGTGGGACTGTGGACAGACAGCCATAGTTATATCCATCCATCTGTTAATAATTCATCAGGTATGAAGTGATAAGAGAGGAACTTCCTGCCCGAGTAAAGCTAAAGTGTTGTGTTAATCCTGGTGATCACAGGTGTGAATATGATCAGATGTACTCACCAGTGTTTGGAAGAGACTCTGTTGAATTGTTGAGAAAAACCTGAAGACGTCACTTTGAATCGTCTGAGAGAAAAGCAGAGACTCGTCTCGACTGCAGTGTTTCTGACTCTGAAGTTAACTTTCGTTTCCTGAGTGTGACGCAGCAGCTCTCCTCTTCAGGGTGGCCCCGCCTCTGATCTGAAGCTCTTATGAAACACAGTAAAGCTGCAGGAAGCGGAAGTGAAACAGTAGAACCCTGAAGATGTTCATGAAGACAAACCATGTTTCATGTACAGCCGGCAGGAATAGTTATTTAATGTTTTAAAGCTGATTAATGTCCTCTCTGCAGGACACAGAGACAATAGAGACGTGTCAGCTGTCAGATTGAACCGCTTAAACCAAAGTTACTTTAAAGGAATAGTTAAAAACTTTATAAAGAAAACAAAGTGTGTCTTTTAAGTGGACTTGTGTGCTTCAACTGTCTCTTTGTTTTTAATAAAACGTTGATAGTTTGGACTCTGACTGTGTTTGTGTCGCAGGGCGGAGAAAGCAGAAGGCAACCTGAGAGACAAAGCGCAGGGCAAAGCTCACACCTGTTACTCTCTTCCTGACGTCACCTGTCCATCAACTCATAACTATTTATTGTCTGCTGCTTCTTCTCATTGAAAACATGTTCAAGCTAAATAACTGTGATTTGCATCAAGTTATATTTTATGGAGGACTCAAGATGACTTAAGTATAAATAAATAAATAAATAAATGCATGAATAAATACAAGAATAAATAAATAAATGCTTGAATAAATGTATAAATAAATACAGAAATAAATAAACAAATGCTTAAATAAATGTATAAATAAATAAATACAAGTATAAATGTATAAATAGAGAAATAAATACAGAAATTAATAAATATAAGTTATAACTCAACAGGATATCATTAAATAAATGTATTTCTACATTTCTGTATTTCTTCATTTATTTATATCTCTTTATGTGTCCACACGTATTTCTTCATTTATTTATGTTTTACATTTGTGTATCCGTATATTCAAATGAGCTGGGCGGTCCGAACCTCATTGTTGAACAGGATTGGTCAAATCGGGGAGCAAGACAGAAGCAATCGATCCCTAGCACTTGGACCTGTAGACGAACAGTGTTTATTATGCATTCTTGTCTGTACATTCTAAATACCAGTGGCGTGCCGTGGGCCTGGGGCCTGGGCCTTCAGTGAGGTCCTACACAGTCCCACCCGAATTAATCCACCTCTCATTACATCATTATGATGCCATGGCTCTAGACACGATACAGGTAGACAGAGACGCAGGAGAACCAGGCGTTGCGTCACCTTGAAATTGACATTTTTATTCAGAGAATTGCAGGGGAAGAGTACAACACAGTCCAGTTCAACTAATAGGCAAGAACATAATCGAGTGCAACAGTTATATTAATATTCGTCTTCTATCCATTTCTGGTCCACAAACTTTTAGCTTTAAGTCCAACTTTTTTTTACAGTGTGTTCACTAAACAGCGCATTGTCACCAGAGCAGTTTCACCGTGATGATGAAGATGAAAGTTCCTGTTTACCCAAACACATGACACAATGAATGAGTCTTTTCAATATGTCCCTCTTGTTCTTCACCTGTTCATTGTGCAGCTCCGCTGCCGCTTGTTCGTTGTTCTGTCGATCCGCTCCGTGTCCCCAAAAGTTTTCAAAGCACCGATGCTTGTAAGCGCCGAGCCGTACTTTGGTGTCTCGTTGCTGCCTCGCTTAGACAACTCAAGTTTGCAAAGCCAGTGTGGCTCCAAACACCAAATGGATCACTTGCAACAGGCATTCCCATCAGTCCGGTGTGCAGAGCTTCTCGGAGCCTGAGCCATCGGTATCGCTCGTAGTTGGAACTTTGAAAGTAGCGAGCGAGCCCCTGTCCCGCCTGTGACGGGCTTTGTAGCGTCGGCGTCGGTCTTAAAGTTTGTCTTGAGAATGGCGTTATAATTATATCCTCGACCAAATCGATATCTTCTCCTCCTTCCGCCATTGTGGGTTGAACAAACAGCTTAGTAGTACGCAAATTAATTCGTTTATCAAATTCAGTTTCCTAGTTCTGAGGTTCTGCATCTACCTGCCCATAGGCCCCGCCTCTCAATATTGGTAATCCAATCAAAAGACGTGCAGCACTCCGCCTGCTAGCTGCTCCTGTGCCGGTTCCGGGGCTAGAAGGCCTACAGGAGCCAACTCTAAAGCTAATTGGTTGACGAAATTTTCTTTCCCATTCACTTGAAGCTACCAGCGCCCGCACTGTTGATTCTGCAGGCCTAAGGGCAGATTTTAGCCCCCTGGCAACACACGATGGCTGAATATGATTGGATAAAAGATCTAACATAAAGACCAGCCCTCCCAATCTCAACCTGGGGCTGGAAGCAGCACAACCAAGAGGAACGCTATGAAATTAAGAGAATAACTCTTACTCTGGGAAATAATTGAATACATATTTGTGGGAAAATATATTTAGAAAAAAATATATATTCTGATGATGTTTAGGCCAGCAGAGAAGGCCTTGCTGGCCCTGACGGCCCGCCACTGGTACTCAGTGTACTTGGAATTGATAAACGGCTGAAGTCAAAAAGCTGTCTCGGCTAACTTCTGCTAACGGTGAGCTGACCGAGCCAACTTCAACAACATATGCAAGGCAGAAGTAGGAGAGCACAACACACCAGGTGCATCACACTCCTGTTGTGGTATATTGGATAGAGCACTCGGTGCTCGATTGTATTTGACTGTCACCACGACAGAGTTCGGTGATAGTTTGTTCATGCCTGGCAGTTGTGTGTGATTAACCGGCGAGTAAAAGATCTAACTTGTGCTGCATCCTCGTCTCCGTGCATTTGTATCGAACAGTGATTTAGATAACCCACGAATAGTATACAACTATAACAGTGACTTTATACATAGAGCATAAAGACACAACATGGTGTCAGAAGACGGAGTTACGGAGTAATTCGAGGACGGTATTTTTTAAAAAGTGCTAGCACGTGCGAACATGGAGCAGTTCAAGCCGCCACCATCGCTGATACTTACCAGGAATATAGCTGAAAACTGGAGAAGATGGGAACAACGTTTTAAGCTGTATATGACCGCTTCAGGTGCGTTGGGTCAGGAAGAGACGGTTAAAATAGCCATTCTGCTCCACACGGTCGGCGAGGAGGCGCTGGAAGTGTATAACACACTCGCCATCATCCCAGATGGAGATGAAGAAACAATGGAGGAAGTTCTCCAAGCCTTCACGGACTATTGCAGCCCTCAAAAGAACGTGGTTTTAGAACGCCATCAATTCTGGTCACACGATGTCAGCAGGAATATCGGTGGACAGATTCATCACAGAGCTACGCCAGAAGAGCAAAGACTGTGAGTTTGGCAGACATGAAGACGACATGATTAGGGATAAATTAGTGTTTAGCATCAAATTTCTAAGGAGGTTTCATAATGACCATGCGGCCATGGAACTCAGTCGAAGGGTAAAAAATAAAAACCCGCGGGGGGGTCCGCCCTCGGGATGCGGGG
>NW_026613262.1:304035-317118 GCF_029220125.1 Pseudoliparis swirei | reverse complement strand
ACCACTAACCCCGGGGGAGGGCACAATAGGGTGACGTTCTCCACCCTTTTTTGGCGACGGAAAACAAAACGCCAAGAAACCACTTTTCCTCTCAAAAAAAAAAAATGGTTAATTCCCAAGTCGCCTCATCACGGCCCGGGCCTCCTAACTTCCCCCCAATACCTTGGTATAAGGTTGGGGTTGTTTAAGCAGTTTTTTTGGGTAAATGTAAAACCTTGATAATAGAATGCTTTCCTTTTTCGCTAACTTTTGAAAACCTTTTATGAACCTTTTTTGGTTAGGGGGGTCTTGTGTTAAAGAAAAGGCACAAATAATTAAAAAATTTGTCTTAAAGTTTAATTTTTACTTAATTTGCCGCTTTTTGTTTTAAAATCTTTGAATTTAAAAAGGGGTTAGGGGTAAAATAAAATGGTAGTTACAAACGAACGAACACGGGCAAAAGGGCTTTCACTTTAAAATCCTGTTTAAAATTTTTTTGTATTGTCTTTTAAATTTTTTTTATAAGTAAAAATATAGGGTATAAGGTAAAACGTTTTTAATGCCGTAAACCTAAATGAAGGCTGGGCAATCACCCGTATTGAAAAGGCTATTGTTGAGAGGGCCCTTTGAAAAAAAAAAAATATTTTTAAAATTTAATTTAATTGTTCAAAATTTGTTGTCCAGTCTAAATTTAAAAAACGGAATGGGAAACAAAGTCTTTTGTGGTTCACAACAACGAGCGTCAATTTCCCCTGAACGGGGGGGATTGAAAAACCGGTAATTTTTACACCTTTTGAAAGTAAAGGGTCTCAAGGAACGTAGTAAGCGTAAACAAAAATTTAAGCTGAAACAAGGTTTTTGTAAATTTTTAGAAGTTATCTTTTAAAAAGGAAGGGTCCCTTTTTTTCCCCCCGTGCCCTGTTAACTACACCCCCCCCGAACAGGTAAATTTTACGAAAGATCCGTGTTTGTTTTAAAACTTTAGGAAAAAAAGAATACAAACTGCGATAAATTGTTTCCATTTGTGACTCCTGGGGCCTCAGGACCCCACGGACATTCCTTGACCTCCAAAAACCTTTTCCCAAAAACCCCACGGAATAATTTTTTTTTTTATTTGGTTTATCCGGGTCGGGTTTTTTTTTTTCAAAAAACCCTTTTGGGGTATGAAGAGTATCTGGATCATAACAGGCACCGCCCCCGACAGCATCGTGTACCGGGGTTACTCCGTCCTCGCGGTTCCTTTATCAGTCGGGGAAACCCCGGCGAACCTTTCTCCCCAAAGTATTTATTGTTTCAATTAGTTTGTTATCGGTCTTCTGTTCGTTCTCGAAAAACCCTTTTAAAAAGTGCTGAAATGTTTTGTTTAGTCATTTTAAAGGAGGACGCTCTGTAGGAAAATAAAACAATGTGGACAGACTGAAGTTGTCTTGTGAGATTATTTTCTTTTTATTAAATTCCGCCTCTATCTACTTCTTGCTGGTCGCTGTGTCATCCGTTTAGTAAATAGCTTGGTGAGAAAACATTTCCCAAAGTCTTTTATTTCTGTTCCTGAGAACTTGGGACACGACGAGCCACATCTGGACTCCAGCTCCTCGTGTCCAGTCGGCATCCTGAACTGACACCTTCACAATGTTTGTTTGGCCAAACCTCAACATTATGACTAAAGCATTGACATTATTAACATTATTAAAAAGAAAAGTAGCAAAACTTCACATTTGTGAAGCTGGAAACATGAAATGTTTTTACAGGTAACATTTATTAAACCATTACAAATAGTTTCCATTTCATTTTCTGTCAAGTGACTCATGGTTTCAGATGGACTTGTAAGAACTGTAAAAATAATATTTATTTCAAAAAAGTCTTGTTTTGCTTGTAAACCTCTTTTATTATGAAAGTCACAGAATACAATTTATTTGTCATGAAACAACTTCTGTCAACCAGGCTTTACCCGGGGTTTTTCGGGACGTAGAAATAAATTGTAACAAGATTTGTTTAAAAACCAAAATTGGTAAACAAGGGAGGTTTAAGGGGAAAATTAAAATTTAGAGGATCTTATCCTTTTAGGGAAACTCCACAGGAAGATCAAGGGTTTTCAACTGCTGTTTTGGGCGGGAAGTCAAAATTTCTCTGGGAAATAAAAACAACCCCCAAAGGAAAACCCAAAGGGGAAAGGGGCGGATCATAAGATTCCCCCCCCCAATTTTTGGTGGGAGGACTCCGAAAACGAAAAAGGGAAATGAGAATTTTTCTACCCTAGAGGAACCCAACCCCCCCAAGCCCAAAAACCCCAACCTTCTAGGCCAAAACCAAAAACCCCCGGAAATATGGTTTTTTTATTTAAATAAGGGTAGTTTCCGGGGGGCCCGGGGAGATGGGGCCCTTCCTTTTGGGCCACCCTTTTATTCCCCAAAAAAACATCTTTTTTTAACTTGAATCTATAAAGTTTTTGAAGGAACTTTGTGTTCCAAACCCCAGAAAAAAGAAGAGAATTTTGGGTTGTCCTTTTTTCCTGTCACCACAGGTTTTTTGTTTCCTCCAACAGGAGAGGTTTAGAGAGCGTTTAATCAAGATACGCCTGAAATTTGGATTTTCTCCTTAAAACGCCTATGTTCTGAGCTCTCCTCCAGGAGACCAGCCCCCCTCAAGTCCCCCCATGGAGCTGGAGGAACACTGAGGACCAGCCTTTGGGGGGTTATTATTTCTACTTAGGAGTAGGGGGTTTTTAGAGGGAGAGCCCCCCTCGTGCTCTCTTCATCAATCAAGTCTTGTTTTCCCCTTTACTCTTAGTTTTCTTTGGGCTTTCTGTTTTAAAAAGAACCCAAAAAACCTTTATTTGCCGGGGAAAATGTTCTTCCTGGGGTTTTCATTTTAAGCAATGTTATGTTTATTTTCAAAAAGGTTACTTTTTCTTCTGGACCCCCTTTTACTTTTTCCCGGGCCTTTTTACTTTGGGTCCCCTCCCCGAAAACCCCCTTTCCCCAGGCTGGGGTTTTTTTAAAATTTTGGTTTGGGATTGTGTTAGGTAACTTAGGGGGTATGGCCAAGGGGGACCCCACAGGCTCCCCTCTTTTTATCAACAGGGCTCCGTCCTCCTTGTGGGTCTAGCCTGTCTTGGTTTCGCTTCCCCTCCAGCTGAGACACAGCTCTCCTCACAGTCCCTCATGTGATGCTGGAGGAACACTGACCTGAGACCAGTCCTTGGTGGGTGGTGGATGGTGGATGTTGAGGGACTGGACACTCTGGAGGAGGTGGAGGTGGTCTTCAGAGAGGGAGAGCTTCTCCACCTCAGTGCTCCTCTTCATCAGATCAGAGATCTCCTGTTCCATCTCTCTGATGGCGTCTTCAGCCTGTTTCTTGGTGCTTCTCTGCTTCTCTTCTATCGTAGTGATGAGCTCGTTTAGTTTCCTCTCCACAGACTCCTTCAGACCAGTGAAGACCTGAACACCTTCTGCTTTCTCTCGGTCTGCATCTTCCTCACTGAGCTTCACGTTGTGTTGGACCTCCTGAATCTTCAGTCGTCTCTTCTGGATCATCTCCTGAGTTTCAGCCTCTGTCTTCTGCAGCTCCACCTTCTTTCCTTCACATTCTTGTTTCAGAGGAACAACATTGTGCATCTTGTGGTCCAACACAGTGCAGAGCATGCAGACACACGTCTGGTCGGTCCTACAGAACAGCTCCAGAGGTTTATCGTGCTTCAGACACATCCTGTCTTCCAGGTTCTCCACAGGATCCATCAGCTGATGTCTCTTCAGACCTGGTCTTGACAGGTGAGGCTCCAGGTGAGTCTCACAGTAGGAGGCCAGACACACCAGGCAGGACTTCAGGGCCTTCAGTTTGGTTCCAGTGCAGACGTCACAGGGAACTTCTCCTGGTCTGGACTCTTGTTGCTCTGAGCTGCTGCTGCTGGCTTTCTGCTGAGTCGACTGTCTGAACTGAGAAACCATCTCAGACATGAAGGTGTTGACCCTCAGATCTGGTCTGGTGGTGAAAACCTCTTGGCACATGGGACACTGGCACCTGTCACTCACATTCCAGTGTTCAGTGATGCACTTTTTGCAGAAGTTGTGTCCACATGGTGTTGTGACTGGATCAGTGAACACATCCAGACAGACGGAGCACAGGAACTGAGCTTCAGATGGCAGAAAGTGTGCAGAAGCCATGTCTACACACATTGAGGAAGAAAAGAAGAACATTTGATTAAAAATAGAATTCAATAATTTATTGAAAAGTAAAAATAATTTCTGGTTTCAAGGCGGGCCTCTCAACAGAGACTGCCCTCCTCGTTGTCTCTGAGCACCTTCACACTGCTAGAGCAGCCTCTCTCTCCTCTGTCCTTATCCTTCTAGACCTTTCTGCTGCATTTGACACAGTGGACCACCAGATCCTCATGTCCTCCCTTCAGGACCTGGTATCTCAGGTTCTGCTCTCTCCCTCTTCTCATCCTACCTCAACGACCGCACTCACCAGGTAACCTGGAGAGGAGTTGTGTCTGAACCTTGTCCTCTCACTAGTGGGGTACCTCAGGGCTCCGTCCTGGGTCCCCTCCTCTTCTCTATGAACACCAACTCTCTAGGCTGTCATTTGCTCACCCTTCCCAAACATTGGTACTTGCGTAGCGAGCTGCAAACGGATCGGGTCTACGTCCAGGACTTGGTCAAACCTTACACCCCACCCCGTTCACTCCACTCAGCATCTACCAATCGGCTTGTTACTCCGAGCTAAACACTCAACAAAGTCACGACTGTTTGCTGTCCCGGCTCCTCATTGGTGAAACAAGCTCCCGATGACATCAGGACAGCAGAGTCTCTAAATCTCCCCCCGCAAACTAAAAACACTTATTTTCCGACTATATCTTGAGTAAAAAAAGGATAGCATGTTAGTACTTATTGTAAGTCGCTGGATAAAAGTGTCAGCTAAATTAAATGTAAGGTAAAAGCTTTTAACTTTGACATAAGAAACCAAGATCAAAGTCGTGCCGACAGACTCAACCTCGCTCCTCTTGCAAAGCAGCACAGAATAAGTCCAAAGTGAGTTAAAGAACAGCTCTGACAACAAAGCTCTGCTTACTGATGACTAACACATCACATTTCCTCCAGCTGCTTCACAATAAAAGCATTAAACTCTTATTGTGAAACTACTAGAGGAAATAGAGGAAGTGATCAATGAACAGTAACAAAAGCAGGAAAGTCAGAGTGAGACTAAACTGAAAACCACAGATTCAGTTTCTAGTGACTAAAGTCCTCCTGAGACAGTTTAAAGCAGTTAAAGTGAGTTTCTGTGTCGTGGGACTGTGGACAGACAGCCACAGTTATATTGTTAATAATTCATCAGGTATGAAGTGATAAGAGAGGAACTTCCTGCCAGAGTAAAGCTAAAGTGTTGTGTTAATCCTGGTGATCACAGGTGTGAATATGATCAGATGTACTCACCAGTGTTTGGAAGAGACTCTGTTGAGTTGTTGAGAAAAACCTGAAGACGTCACTTTGAATCGTCTCTGAGAGAAAAGCAGAGACTCGTCTCGACTGCAGTGTTTCTGACTGAAGTTAACTTTCGTTTCCTGAGTGTGACGCAGCAGCTCTCCTCTTCAGGGTGGCTCCGCCTCTTATCTTCTTCTTCTTCTTCTTTTTTAACGGCGGTTGGCATCCATATAATTGGTGCATTACCGCCACCCTCTGGAGTACTATTCCGTCAGTTGACTCCTTACCCCCAAAACAAAAAAAACCAACAAAACAAACACCACCCCCCCCCCAAAAAAAAATAATAATAATAATAATAAATAAATAAAAATTAACCCTCATCCCTACATTTCAATTATACCCGATAATAAACCCCTGTTTCCTTTAAGAACGTGAACAGAACTCTAATCTGTGCTCCCCCCATGCTCAGTATTCCCTTCAGTGGAGACTCACGCACCCCCAATTCCCCCAGTTTCTTCCTCATCACCTCTCTATGAGTCTCATGCTCCTTACAATTAACCACCACATGCTCCACTGACTCCTCTTCTCCACATATTCACACAGCCTGTCTGCTGTTTCCCGATCATTTCCAGTGTCATGTTGAGTGCAGCCCAACCGTAGCCTTGTCAGCACCGTTTCCTCTCTCCTGTTCCAACTTCCCACCCTGGTTGCCGTAACACTCCTGTGAATAAGATACAGATGTCTCCCCTTTTCCTCTCTGTTCCACCTATTTTGCCACATTTGGTTGACGTTTTCCCAGATAATACTCTTAACCTCCGCCTTACTGATGTTAACTCTCATTTCTATGTCTCCTTTCTTTAAAGCCCTCTTTGCCAACTTGTCTGCCCTCTCATTCCCACTCAGCCCTATATGTGCTGGAACCCACATGAATGTCACCTGACCTCCCTGGTTGGTGACGCGTGAGGCCGACTGAAGGACCTCATAGAGAATGTCTTGCCGACTGCTTGAATGAAAAGATCTGATGCTTGCTAGGACTGAAGCTGCATCGGAGCATATTAACACCTTGTCCTGTTTTGCCTTTTCCACCCATCGTAACGCCACCAGCACTGCCACCATCTCCACTGTGTCGACCCCTAGCCTATCAGATGTTCTCCTGTTGATCCCTCCTCCTTTATCTGGTATTGCCACCCCAAATCCTGTCACTCCTGTCTCAGGTTTCTTCGCACCGTCCGTATAAATCATTGTATATTCACTGTATAGTTTCATGACTCGATATTCAAATGCACTTAACAAATCCCCTTTTCCTTTCTCTTCTCTTTTTAAATCTAGCAGATACCAGTCTACTTCAGGCCACACCAGTGTCCATGGAGCCACCACCGGGTAAACCACAGAGGGGCTTATTCTGAGATCAAACACCTTAAACTCCTTTGCAATGTCATTGCCTATCCGACCAAAGTTATTTTTCTGGCTCCTCCCATTCTCCCAGACCGCCTGCAACACTCCTTTTGCAGGGTGAGCATTATTGTGTCCCTGCAAATTAGCCCAGTAGTTTGCCATAAGTTGCTTTCTTCTTAAATCCAGCGGCATTTCTCCCATTTCCACCTGCAGGGCAGGGACCGCCTCTTATCTGCAAGCTCTTTTAGTTTTGTAGCTTTAGTTTGTCTTTTTAGGGGACTTGTGTGCTTCAACTGTCTCTTTGTTTTTAATAAAACGTTGATAGTTTGGACTCTGACTGTGTTTGTGTCGCAGGGCGGAGAAAGCAGAAGGCAACCTGAGAGACAAAGCGCAGGGCAAAGCTCACACCTGTTGAACTCTTCCTGACGTCACCTGTCCATCAACTCATAACTATTTATTGTCTGCTGCTTCTTCTCGTTGAAAACACGTTCAAGCTAAATAACTGTGATTTGCATCAAGTTATAATTGTGCCACTTTCAACCCTCAAGTTGTTGCGTTGCCGGTCTGGAATCCCACAATGCATTGCGGTCCCCTGGTGTCCAATGAAAACACTCCGTCAAACGTTGCGCTGCTTCTTTGGGTCTGTGTTTCTGTCTTATGGACTTTGTGGAAATGAAGAGAAAACACACTTGTAATTTGTGTATATATATATATATATATATATATAAGCCTCCATTTGGACAGGTGTTGTAAATTAACATTTAGCTACAAACAATTAAATGTACGTTACACTTATGAAGCCACTGCGATGTCCATATCAAATAATCAAAGCCTAGCATGAAGACGGTGAACAGAATGAAACAGCAGTGCGGTGACTTTTTATTAAACACAGCGATTTAAGGTGGAAATGTCTTTATGGATGAGAAAGAGAACCTGAATCCACACGGCGGGGACCAATAAAAACATTAAAACAGTAAACTCAGGTTTCTGTCTGCGGTCTCAATGTTATGAGGAATACGTTGTGATATCTCCAGAAAAAAACCTTTTGCTTTCCCCAACAGTGAGAACCCAAAACCAGCTGAACATCAGATGTGAACGGCCCTCTTGGTTCTGGGTTTCTTCTTCTTCTTCTGTCCTTTCTTCTGACTCTTTTTGTTTGGATCCACCATTTCTCCCTTGAAGGAGTTCGAGCTCTTGGTCGCCGCCTGCTGGTTTCCAGAGAACTTCTTTTTAGACTTGAAACCTTTCCAACCGCCTCCTCTCTCCTGCCCCCCCGGGCCCTTCGTGGGGCCCTTCGTGGGGCCCTTCGTGGGGCCCCTGGCGGCGTCAGTGTTATTCTTCTGCCTCTCCGCCCTCTTCACCCGGACGGGTCTGCCGTCCAGTTTGCTGCCGTCCAGTTCCAGCGCCAGCTGCACCGAGTCGGCGCTCTGCGGCGGGAAGACAAACCGGGGGACGTGAACCCTCACGGAAAACACGGCGTGGAAACAAACAGGGTTCTTACACATTTTGACCGATGGATTTCCAGGACTTTTCACCAAATGTCCATGACCAAACTGAAATCTCGGTATAAACATGAACAATTTTGAAAATGTTGCGTATTGATTGCGTACGCCGGCTTATATTTTCAGCATCTTTCTTTAAAAATCACATTAATTATTTCAAACTCGGCGTAAATGAACATGTCATTATAACAAATTTCCATGACTTTTCCAAAACTTTTATGATTTAAGTTTTTTCCAGGACTTTTCCAGGCCTGGAAATGACCATTTTAAAATTCCATGACTTTTCCAGGTTTTCCCTGACCGTACGAACCCTGAACAAAGACACAAACGTAAAAAAAATATGAAATGAAAAGGCGCCGCCCGGGTCGCCGTACCTCAAACAGGATGTAACCGAATCCTTTCCCCAGCCCAGAGTTCTGGTCCCGCACCAATCGCACCGCGTCCACCGGGCCACACTCCTCAAAGTGCCGCCGAAAAGCCAGCTCCTTAATCTCTAAACACACACACACACACACACGGTCAACGTTGATGCAATACGTAAACGTCAGCGTTAAAGAGCAGAAGCGAGAGACTCACCGAACGAAAGGTTCCCCACGAAGACGGAGCGCTTGTGATCGTGCTGCAGGACACGGACAGCGTCAGCAAATAGTTTGACAGATTTGATTTTAAAACAATTACTTTCGACAGATTTTTGCGGGCGACTCACCGAGGCCCCCGAGGGCCCCTCCGTCACTCTGTCCACCCGGATGTGGAAGTCCTTCTCGATCTCCATGCCGTTCCTGTCGGCACGCCGAGGACAGAGCAGATTAAAAAGTTAGCCGTCGGCCGTTAGCCGCGAGGCGGCGACTCCCGCGTCCGTCGATTTCATTCAGGTTCCGAGTCACGGACCTCTCGAGCGCTTTGGCCACCGTGGCCTCGTCGTGGAACACCACGTAGGCGTTCAAGCTTTGAGTTTTGGGGTGAATTCTGCGCCTGGGAAGTATTGAAATAAGAAAAACAGAGTTGAACATTTGAGGAGTTAATCAAGTCTCATTTCTACCGAGCCGACCGGGACAGAAACGTACTGAATGACGGCCACTTTACGGGACATCAGGGGGTCCTCTCGGACCTGCAGGGGGAAACAAAGCAGAGCATCAGGAGCTGATGACGAGTCCCGGTTCCCCCGGTGGACTCGGGTGGAGCTGCCGCTGAGCCGCGACGGCCGACGGCGCCTTGAGCTCTGAACATGTGAGCTGTGAGTGTCTGAGCGACGCGAGGCCAGACGGCTCCGGCTCCATCAGCGCGTTGTGGGATTATTTACCACAGAGCGAAAGCGGATGGACTCGATGGATCCTTCGTCTCTGAAGAGGGCCGTCAGGGTCTGAAACACAAGGGGGGGGGGGGGTCAGGTTCTTCCTCTCTGCTACGTAACATCCAACAAGCCAGGAATAAAGCTTTTCTTTTAAAGAAGGCAAACAGCAATGGTCTCGGATCTGATCTGAGGTCTGCTCGTTAGTCCAAACTAAATATAAGTTCATAAAGACTTCAAATTAAATGCTGTTCAAATGTAGTTGGTTATAAACTGTGTTTCTTTCCTGTGGGATGAGGAGGCGGGGCCTAACAGTAAACGACTGGTTCACATATTCTAACACCATCTCTCTCTCTGCGGACCTTCTTGCTGCAGCTGATGGGCAGGTTGCCGACGAACACCGTCCTCTTCTCCTTCACCACCTCCTCCTCTTTGCTGGCCTTCAGCTTGTGCCTCTTCATCACCCAGTGCTCCGCACTGGTCTCCGCGTCCGGCGCCTTCCTCTTCTTCTTCTGAGCGGGCGTCGTCTTCCCTCGCTCGTCCTCGTCCGCGTTCTGTAAACTGATCTCCCTAAGAAGAGAGAGAGAGAGGACGATACATTGAAGAAGTGAGAGGGGCGGATGTTACGGGATCAAAGAGGAAAAGAAGGAATGAGGATTTATTTTTCAGGAAAAAGACTTGTTAGTTAAGAAAAATATATAAATAACAACAACGTTATTTACAAATGCAAAAAAAAAGACAGGAGGAACCAGGAGAGAGACGGCGGCTCCGTGGATTAACAGATGGAAAGATGTCCCTGAACGCCTCACCTGGTCTCCAGCTTCTGGTCGGCTTCCGATTTCTCCGGAAGCGGCTTTTGATTCTTCGTCTTCTTCTTCTGACCTTTGACCTCTGCAGCTTCCTCCTGTGGCTCCTTTGCTTCTGTGCTCTTCACGACGGGCTGCCACGAAAACACAAAACCACGTGAAGGACGAGCGCGGCGAGAGTTCTCCTTCTTGTTCTCACTGTCGTTAAACGTCAGGTTCAGACTCAATTCTCCGTCCCTGCTGCCACAAACACACGACAGCACCAGATGTCGATTCATCCGCCCCTGAAAATAGTCCCCAACAGAAGCTCTATCTACCCCCCCGGGCAGCCCCCGCCCCCTGTAACTTTCTCTATAGCGCCAGATTACAACAGAAGTCAATCTAAGGTTCCCTTTCCCAAAGAACGGGTCTTTGTTCTTTTATTAAACAAACTAAATGGCCGTATGTTATTGATATAGATTTTTTTTCTTGCAGGAAACTAGTTAAAGAATTCTTCTACTGCATTTAATTGTCGAACGTCATTAAATGTGAACATTTAAAGACTTAAATTGACCCCCCCCCCCCCTCCCCCGAAGCTGTTGGATATCCTCGTGTCGTCGTCACCTTCGGTGCGGGCTGGTACAGAAGAGGACCGGCCGGCGCAGCGACGCTGAATAAAGTCGACAGCGATCCGGAGGCCGCGGACTTCTTCTTGAACAAACTTCCCGACACCTGGCCCACCTCGTAGCCATCTGCCGGTTGCCCCGACAACGCCTCTTCACTGGCGACAGAAACACTGGAAAGAAGAAGAGGAAGTTACAGCGGACAGAGAAACGACAGAATCCACTGAATTAAAAGAGAGCGACACTAAATACGACGGATCCGAGGATTCAGCGTGAGAGTAAAGGTCTGAAGGTCTGAACGGTTCCGTGAAATAGAGGATATTCATCATCAGGGCGCGGAATACAGGGTTTGATTCAATAACTCGATGGATTAGTTACATTTTTTACCATTTTATAATGTAGATGAAAAGGAAATAGTCCTGAAAACAATGTGTTTCTATCTTAGTTTAATAATTAATTAATTATATCATAATATAACAGTCACAGGGATAATGTTTGATACTTTTAACTAAATTGTCCTTCTATACTTAAGCTGCTTCACTTCATGAGTGATACATTAATCGGAGGTCTAAAGAAATGACGCAGGTTATCTTCATTCACGGTGCTTTGGGAATTAGAAATGTGTAAACAAACCTCTTCTTGCGCGTCTTCTTCATGGTTTATTCCAGAGAATACACGAGCAACACTCGTGAATTATTTTCTGTTTTCTTCTATGAATTGAAACGAGTTATTTATCAGCTCAACTGGAGCGATAGAAACGAACTTCTACGACTTTAAACACCAATAACACGAGAGTATATATTTCACACACGCTCACACGTTTTCTCTTCCCAGCACACGGCCTGTCCTACTGCAAATGGTTTCCCACAGGGAACAACCTCCCTGTGACACACTGGTTCCTCTTTATTTTCATTACCCTTTTGATATTGCCGAACTGAACACTAAAGATATTAAACAGCGGGAACCAGACAGTGTTAATATATATTACGTACATTTAAATGTATATATGTATCATATTAAACGTATTTAGAATCAGTTTTAGTCAAAACAATTGGGGGAAATGAGTGCAACCTCAAAACCTTCCCGCACTTCCGGCAAACCCTCCATCACTTCCGGTGAGCTAGCTACGTCAATTGTTGTGTTCTTGTATTGTTGAACTGAGCTGGATGGAAGCTAAACTACCTTAAAGACGTCATAGATTATCTTAATATCTTTTTTATGCCAGTTATTATACAACGAGTACTTTCCATCTCTTTGTTTGGGGGGTGGGGCGAGAAGAAGAGGTTTGTGGGATACATTTAACGACCAGTTCTCACGTTGATGATAGACATCGGGGCTCCGATGGGAGTGGACCGGGCGGATCCGGAGGTTCCGGAGCTCTCTGCGGGCCGGCGGGTGTCCTGCGACGGGGAGCGGGCCACGGTGCGGTACGTGGGCCCGGTGCCACCGACAGCAGGTGCGTTAGAACCCCGGTGCTTTGCGGTTATCAACAAATACATAATGGCGTTTAATTAGCGGATTAGATAAAACTTCACTGACTAAAATGGTGAAATTCTCCCTGCAATATATAAAGTAATTCAAATTAAAAAGCTCCACCAGCTGCAACATTACATCGTCGCGTCAACAATTATATATTAATAATATAATAAATATTCAATCAATCAAACTTTCATTTCAGACTCAAGGTCCAGATAGTAGAACATATTAAAATAGAATAAAATAAATAATAATTATTATTATTCAGCAATTGGCAATTTTGCTTATTGTACTTTCGCTATAATTTAAGTATATTTTGATGCAAATGCTTGTAGACGGCCGCTTTAGTAACGACATTAATGCAGGAATTTTAGTGAATAAAATATCTAGATTGGAAACCCTCAATAAAAAAATAAAGGGAAACTAATTATTTTACAATTTGGCTAATTTTGGACGTAACTTTGATCGAGCTCATGTCTCGACGACGTCAGAGAACTTCTTCAACAAATAAATAAAAATCCTGCTGGAATAAAAACACTCCCACGGCGATGCTCCACCTCCCACTCGTGCGCTCGCACTGATCGAGCGTCTGTGTGTGTGTGTGTGTTCAGGGGTGTG
>NW_026613262.1:246535-299035 GCF_029220125.1 Pseudoliparis swirei | reverse complement strand
TGAACCCTAAAGGAGATGTGACGTTGACCGGTGATTGATCTCTTCCTCACCAGAGATCACGTTCGTGTTTCCCGACGACGCCGACCGGAAACCGATTGAGAAGAAAGTTCTTGGTAAAAAACGAATTTGGAAGTCAAGAGCTTATAAAAGCATATTAAAGTTAAATAACAAGGCTTATTAAAGTTAAATAACAAGGCTCATTAAAGTTAAATAACAAGGCTTATTAAAGTTAAATAACGAGGCTTATTAATGTTAAATAACAAGGCTTATTAAAGTTAAATAACGAGGCTTATTAATGTTAAATAACAAGGCTTATTAAAGTTAAATAACGAGGCTTATTAAAGTTAAATAACAAGGCTTGTTAAAGTGAAATAACAAGGCTTGTTAAAGTGAAATAACAAGGCTTATTAAAGTGAAGTATTGCGTACGTTGTGTGTTCTCTGCAGCCTCCATGGTGGTTCAGAAGGTGAAGGGACTCCTCTACAGACTTCTGAAGGTCCCAGCAGCAGATCTGAAGCTCAGCTACACCAGCACCAAGGTGAGACTTTGAGAAGGTATATAAATATATATAATAATTATTATATATATTTATATATATATACATACAATACATATTATATATATATATATACACAATTATATAAATGTATACAACAAATATTATATACAATGTATATATAATATATATTATGTATATATTAGTGCTGTGAAGAATAACGCGTTAATTCAATTATAGGTTTAACTAGTTTTGTTTTTTTAACGCATTTAACGCATGCGCAGAATGAGCTTCCAATACACCACTTCAATCTGAACTCTGTCCGCTCTCATGCAGACGGTCTGTTCATCGGTAATGATCCTTCCGCAGGTTCACCTCCGGAAACCTTGTTACGACTTTTACTTCCTGTAGATCAGGGTCTCAACACGTCGATCGCGACCTGCCAGTCGATCGCGGCGTAGTGTCGGTAGATCGCATGACATTAAAGAGATTGGCCCGCCCCCTGACATGTTCTCTAGAGCACGTCTTTGTTCTTTTATTAAACTAAACGTCTGTTGTTGATCGTATCTCCACAGCAGCATGTCATTTCTGTCTCTTCGCGTTGCGTTAACACTTATCGATCTCCGTCTCGCGCCACAGAGCTCCGTGCGCGCATCGGGACCGAGCAAAAGAAAAGTCACTTGTCAATCTGTCCCTGTGTCCGGGCCGGTGAGGTTTCAGCTTTGCAGCGGTGTCCCCGCCGTCCCTTTCATCACGGCCCAGTTCATGAAGAAAACCCACACAGTCAGTTTGCCTCAGCAGCTGCTAGAGGAAGACTAGAGGCCTTTAGATTGTATCATGGTGGAGTTAATGGTTGACAAACAAGAGAAAAATGTTCTGTTTAACCTCCTGTTACCTTTACATTTACTAACATATTTTACCCTCGGGGTCAATTTGACCCCAGCAATTAAAACCTCCAGAAAATTATTAGAATTAATATTGCTTCCCAAGTTTAAGTGTGAGGTACTTTATGTTTGTTTGTTGACTACCTAAATAGCCCTTTAAATAAATAAAAAAGTTGATATTTCTTATGTTTGACACAGTGAAAAACAGCCTGGGGTCAAATTGACCCCAAAGAACACCGACATTAAACATTGAATGGGGTCAAATTGACCCGAAAGGTAACAGGAGGGTTAAACATTCTGTTTAGGATGAAGATGTATTAATGTTCCATATGGAAGAAAACTGCTAAATAACTGCTGAGTTGCAGCACCATTGTATAGAAGAATGTATAAATGTATATATCCGTCTTTTGTCATAAATCTCTATGTTCTCACAAAATATACCGAGAATATCGGTAATATGTGATTAATCATGATTAATCCACAAAAACCTGTGATTAACCCGATTAAAAATTTTAATCGTTTCACAGCCCTAATAAAAATGTATAATATAATTATTTACAAATATATAAATATTTATTATATACCAGAAAATATAAAAGGTTATAGAGAGTAAGTTCCTGAGACTTCATCTCTTTGTTCTAGATGTTGGGCACAGAGTTTGAGATCGACAGCGACATGAAGACTCTCCAGTTTTACTCCATCGAGGACGGAGACCAGGTGCTGGTCCGCTGGTCCTGACCCGGCAGACCCTGCAGACGTGGGGAGGAGACCCCGTTCTCACGGACAACAGAAACTTTCAAGACGGAACTGAACCGTGTACCTCTTGAGCTCCGGCAGCCGACCGAGCCGCCGCCGCCGGAGACGGATGAACACCACGATGACGTCATCGCCTCCGAAAAATGTAACCGCACTGGGAGCACTCCCCCCCCCCCCCCCCTCCCAGTGCGGTGCATGGCAACATGTCCCCTTGTACTTCCTGTAGAATCATTGGTCTTAAAGTGCGCTTAACAAATCCAAGGAGTTAATTAATAAACTGTATTTGCGAATGCTTATTGTGTTGCATTGATTTAAGTGTAATCACTTAGTTTTCAGTTTGATATATATTTATTATATACATCTTTATCATTGTAAAATTATTAAATGAACATTTATCATTTCTGGATTCATTACAAATCAACTGAAATATTGCAAGCCTTTTTGATTTGATTTATTGCTTGATTATAAACAGAAACAGAAAACTCAAAATATCCCATTCTCAAGAAAAATATCATATAAAAAAGTAGTAGTATAGTAATAAAAAAAAAAAACTTGAATTATCTAATTAACAAGAAAAAACACCTGCAGGGTTTCAGCTGTAACAAACACTCAGCTGTTATAAATCTTTACTTTTTGGTCTTTTGAAAAAATATTTAGGATTTATGAGATATTTTTTTAAGCTTTAAGCTGCAATATTAAAATAATAAAAAAAAGAATAAAAGGCTGCAATATTTTTGATGATTGTAATGAATCCGAGAATTTTTTTTTTTTTTTTTTTTGCATTACAGAAAATAAAGAACTTTATCACAATATTCTAATTTTCTGAGACAGTCCTGTATATATGAAAATATATATATAATAAATATATATTATATATATTTAGTATACACACACATCATAGTTCACACACTGATTGGCAATACGGGGACACTCGTTTGGTTTTACCATCCTTCATAAATCTTATGGCTTCTTAATAATGGTCGCGTGTCATAAAGTATGTTTAAAAAAAAGAAGCTTAATTGCTGCAAAAATGTAAATCACCAAAATAAGATTTGAAAATTAAAAATTGTTATTCCTGGTTTAAATAATTTCATTGTGATATTATAAAGTGATTTTTAGGACTTTTTCGTTGTTTCTTTCCTTTTATTTCAGATGAAAAACAAACTTCAGTGAAATGTGAAAACACACACCGTCACAGTAACATCACATCGGAGATTGTCCTCTGCACATCAGGTCATTATTTACAAGTTATATAATAATAATAAAACGTACAGAGTTGTAGCAAACGAGACAAAAACAAACATCGTAAGTCTTGAGAAGCTTTGGAGTCGTCGTTAAACTCTTCCACCGCCTCGGGTCCACGTCCAGAATCACTCTGAGTTTACAGTGTGGCGTGTGTGTGTGTTAATTTCATTTTATTATGTAGGATTGCTAAAATATAGAATAATTTCCAGAGTTTTATCTCACAAAGAAAAAGCTTGATGTGAATTTAGTCCCAAAAAATAAAATACTAAATCTGCTCAGCTTCAAGTTCTCTGGATTGTCTGATATTCACTTTATTACAAAATAAACAGGAAGAAAAGGCCTCTGATGTTTTTTTAAACATTTTTAATAGTTGGCTATATAAAAATAATTCTGTCTTTCGCAATAAATAAAAAAACAATAAAAAAAGAAAGCCGACGACATCCCGTTAAATGATCATTAAAATGTTGAAACTATAAAAGTTTTAATGGAGTTCACGTGAAGTTACACCAAGTGATCCGGGCCTTTTGATTGGCTGTTAGCAGGAAGTCGTTGAATATGGACAATTATAGCAATAATTATATTATGGTGATGATTCAGATTTTTGGGATACAGTCTGCTTTTCTTCCTGTGCAGGAAAAACTTGGTTTTTTTTAAGGCGAGTGTGAAGTAAAAAATAAAAAGAGGTCTTTTAAAAGCCTTTTTAAAAATGTCAAACATTTTTTTTTAAAAGGCCCTTTGGAAACTTCCCCTCAAATATTTGCATCATTACAAAACATTTGAGGATGATATCCGATTGTTTTCCGCAGTTATCTTTCAGAACACATCTATAAAAACAATAACAAATCAATACATTTACACTTTTAAAAATACACAAAATACATGATGCCAGGCTCGTCGCTCGATACCTTTTTTTCCCGAATAATTTGAGTTTACCTGCCGGCTGTATCTGAGATTTCGAGTCGTTTTCTTCTCATTCGAGAGAGAAAAAAAAAAACTGAAACCAGGAGTCAGACAAACGAAACTCGCGCCTCACGAACGAGTCGTGACCTTTACGGCGAGTTCAGCGACCTCGCCGGTGATGTCACAGTCTGCGGCTCTCGAGGGCCAGAAACCGCCCAGAGAGATGTTCCATTCAAGTAGGAGGAAACACAGAGTGTGTGTGTGTGTGAGGTTGGTTTGCGTCACGGGGGCCGCTGACCTCACAGGTTCCTCTCGGCACATTGGGCGGCGGCGGCGTCGACGGCGTCCGGGCAGCGGCAGGTGAAGCCGCCGAGCCGCGGCAGGCACAGGTGGGAACAGCCGCCATTGTTGGCGCAGTAGTTGTAGGCTGACGGGAGAAGAGACGGGAACAATGTCAGGAACAAAGAACAATGTCAGGAACAATGTCAGGAACAATGAACAAAGTTGGAAACCATTTTTATTTTAAAATATTAATAAATGTCATGCTGTGTTACTCATTGTTAATATTCTGTTAAAATACTGTTTTAAATAACGTTCACCGGCTTCTAGACTTCCCCAAACCTCCCAAAACCCTCCTCTTCCTCCTCCTCTTCCTCAGAGACGCTGTACATTAGGAACACGTCGCCAAGTCAAAGCGGCTCCAGGAAGTGGAGCATCAGCTCATCATCCGGCGGGTGGGCGGGGCCAAGGCGCTTCTCCTCGCTGTATACTTTTTCCAGCTGTGAATCCCCCCCCCCCCCCCCCCCCCCGTCTCCCTGAGGTCCCGTCGCCCAGAGTTCCCACGCTTATATCCTCCCGCGTTACTCTGTGCATCTGGAATGAATTAGCACGGTGACGGAGCTGCTCTGATCCCCATGACAACGACAACAAGAAGCGCCCATGAAGAAGAGCGACGGGACTTTTCTCTCGCGCAGATCTCACAAATCACCCACGGCTCAGCGTTTGGCGAGCGGCCGTCGGGGCGCCGAGCGCCTGAACGCACCGGCCGCCGCCTACGAGCAGAGATATGCCCAGCGATACGTTTCATAACTCATAGAGATTATCGAGCCTGGGAACACAAAGAAATGCATTCAGAGCAGCTGGACTCCCTCGAAAAAAAGAAACGCCAACGCGCCGAGGATCGCGTTACCGTGGCGAGCGTGACCGGAACGAGGCCGCCGCCCGACCGAGAAACGTCGGGAGAATAAAGAAATAAATAAAATGCAGCGAGACGACTTCACACAACAGACACACACAACTCACACAACAGACCTCACATCGATGAGGAAATAGACACCCCGCATTCTCTCTACTGACCACCAGGGGGCCGATATCGGAACTTCTGTTCATCGACTGCGGAAAAAAGGCAAGATGGCGGCGGACAAAATTGACGGACTCATAACGCCCAGTTCACAAACTGACGTGTGACGTCGCCATGACGACGTACACTTCTAAAATACAACACACACACACAAACACGTAGACACACACAAACAAACAGGCATACACACGCAGACACACACACACGTACAGGACTGTCTCAGAAAATTAGAATATTGTGATGAAGTTCTTTATTTTCTGTAATGCAATTAAAAAAACAAAAATGTCATGCATTCTGGATTCATTACAAATCAACTGAAATATTGCAAGCCTTTTATTCTTTTAATATTGCTGATTATGGCTTACAGCTTAAGAAAACTCTAAAATCCTATCTCATACAATTTTAATATTTCCTCAGACCAAGTTAAAAAAAAGATTTATAACAGCTGAGTGTTTGTCAAGGCTCAGGAAACCCTTGCAGGTGTTTCGAGTTAATTAGACAATTCAAGTGATTTGTTTAATACCCTACTAGTATACTTTTCATGATATTCTAATATTTAGAGATAGGATATTTGAGTTTTCTTAAGCTGTAAGCCATAATCAGCAATATTAAAAGAATAAAAGGCTTGCAATATTTCAGTTGATTTGTAATGAATCCAGAATGCATGACATTTTTGTTTTTTTAATTGCATTGCAGAAAATAAAGAACTTCATCACAATATTCTAATTTTCTGAGACAGTCCTGTACAGACACACAACACACACACACACACTATTAGCCGAACCTCAGGAACCAAAATATACAAGAAAACATATTGATACAAATTACAACAGAAAAATGAGGCGTTCAGGGCTCCTCCTCCTCCTCAAATGAGGCGTTCAGGGGCAGCTCACGTCTCCAGCCGGGCTCCAGCTAGAACCCGAGTCCCCGTCTTTAGAGTCTCCACGGAGACCGGGCGACTGAACCCCGAGGCGGCGCCGTACCTTGTGGACACTGCGTGGTCGTCGTGGTGATGCCGTACACACGAGAGCGCTTCTGAGGCAGAAACTCGTCCGTCTCTTTCTCCGAGTGGCGGTCCACGGCGACCACCGCCTCCCTGGAACACAGCGCAGACCCTCACTGAGATGCTTAAGCCCCCTCAGACACTTTATTATTGTTGTGACTCCTGCTCCTCATCCTGATGCGTTCAGGTGGACAAAGAGCATCTGGGTGTTTCTAGGGAACCACTCGGTACCTCCTCCAGTCGGTGTAGTACAGGTTCCTCCCGAAGGAGACGAGAGCGAAGGGGTACTGGACCCCCTCAACGATCGCCCTCCTCAGCCGGCGGTGAGGGTCCATACACTCCACCTTACGGGTTCCTGCAGACCATGCAACCAATCAGTGAGCAGCAGGGGGAGAATGGACCTGGGGGGGGGGGGGGTCTCTCACCTGCGTCGGCCCAGCACAGCTGCTGCCCCTCGAGGTCAAAGGTCAGCCCGTTGGGGAGCCCCAGGTCGTCCTCCACCAGGACGGACCGGTCGGTGCCGTCCATGTTGGCCATCTCGATCTTGGGCCCGTCTCGGTTCCAGTCCGCCCAGTAGAGCTGCCTGCACACCAGGACCCAACCAGTTAGACCCAACCAGTTAGACTCAACCAGTTAGACCCAACCAGTTAGACTCAACCAGTTAGACTCAACCAGTTAGACTCAACCAGTTAGACTCAACCAGTTAGACCCAACCAGTTAGACTCAACCAGTTAGACCCAACCAGTTAGACTCAACCAGTTAGACTCAACCAGTTAGACTCAACCAGTTAGACTCAACCAGTTAGACCCAACCAGTTGGACTCAACCAGTTAGACTCAACCAGTTAGACTCAACCAGTTAGACTCAACCAGTTAGACTCAACCAGTTAGACCCAACCAGTTGGACTCAACCAGTTAGACTCAACCAGTTAGACCCAACCAGTTAGACTCAACCAGTTAGACCCAACCAGTTAGACCCAACCAGTTAGACCCAACTAGTTAGACTCAACCAGTTAGACTCAACCAGTTAGACCCAACCAGTTAGACCCAACCAGTTAGACCCAACTAGTTAGACTCAACCAGTTAGACTCAACCAGTTAGACCCAACCAGTTGGACTCAACCAGTTAGACTCAACCAGTTAGACCCAACCAGTTGGACTCAACCAGTTAGACTCAACCAGTTAGACCCAACCAGTTAGACCCAACCAGTTAGACTCAACCAGTTAGACTCAACCAGTTAGACCCAACCAGTTGGACTCAACCAGTTAGACTCAACCAGTTAGACCCAACCAGTTAGACCCAACCAGTTAGACCCAACCAGTTAGACTCAACCAGTTAGACCCAACCAGTTGGACTCAACCAGTTAGACTCAACCAGTTAGACCCAACCAGTTGGACTCAACCAGTTAGACTCAACCAGTTAGACCCAACCAGTTAGACTCAACCAGTTAGACTCAACCAGTTAGACTCAACCAGTTAGACTCAACCAGTTAGACCCAACCAGTTAGACCCAACCAGTTAGACCCAACTAGTTAGACTCAACCAGTTAGACCCAACCAGTTGGACTCAACCAGTTAGACTCAACCAGTTAGACCCAACCAGTTAGACCCAACCAGTTAGACCCAACTAGTTAGACTCAACCAGTTAGACTCAACCAGTTAGACCCAACCAGTTGGACTCAACCAGTTAGACTCAACCAGTTAGACCCAACCAGTTAGACCCAACTAGTTAGACTCAACCAGTTAGACTCAACCAGTTAGACTCAACCAGTTAGACCCAACCAGTTGGACTCAACCAGTTAGACTCAACCAGTTAGACCCAACCAGTTAGACCCAACCAGTTAGACCCAACCAGTTAGACCCAACCAGTTAGACCCAACCAGTTAGACTACTCCCGGTAACCCTCTACGACGACCTACTCCTGATAGAACTTGTCTTCCTTCTATAATCACAACTAACTATTAATACCTCCTCCTCCTCCTCCTCCTGGCCTCCTCTAACTCCCGATGTGAAGCCGTGTGGACGTGGAGGTCCACAGCGGCGTGTTTCATTGGTTCTGCTCACCCGTAGGCCGGGTTGGTGACGATGGGCCTCGGGTTGATGAGGTCGGTGTCGAACAGGACGCGCCGCTGGCTGCCGTCCAGACGAGAGACCTCCACGGTGTCACGCATGGAGTCGGTCCAGAAGAGGAGGCGCGCCACGTGGTCCACGGCGAGGCCCTCGGGACTCTGGAGCTCTGAGGCGGGAACGGACGAGTCAGGAGGAGCGCGTGCGGAGAGGTGCCGTTACGGACCGGATCTACTTCCTGTTTGGCTCTTATGATAAAAACACAGGAGTGGGAGGAGCCACTCGGCCGGCGCCGTCTGACCTGCGGTGACGACCGGGACCACGTCTCCTCCGCTCAGGCCGGCCCGGCTGATGGCCGGCCCGGTGATGTCGGTCCAGTAAACCATCTTCTCCACGCAGTCGTACGCCACGGCGATCACCACGCGGTCCTGAGGGGGGGGGACAGAGGGGGTCATTCAGCCGGAGTTTTCATTTTCTCAAAAAAAAGATCCTTGTGTGCCGAGACGAAGGCGTCGACGGAGACGCTTTGTGTTCGGGCCGCGGTGCGTTCACTTGTGAGAAGACGTGGAAATATGTCGAGCAACAATCGTAGGATTGTTTCAGGAACGCTCATTCATGTGTGTGTGTGTGTGTGTGTGTGTGTGTGTGTGTGTGTTGCTGAATGCCGTCATCATAAAGAAACTCTCCGAAGTCAAGAAATTCCTTTTCCCCACTTACAAGGAGCTCATTCTCTCGGCATTCACTCGGAATCATTCTCGTTTTTCAAAATAAAATTTAAATAATAAGACCATGAAAGTATTCTTCCATGAGGATTACATTTTTACCATTTTTAACGTGCTAAACTAAAGACGGTAAACATTAACGTTAGCATGTACCTCGCTGCCTGATGAACTACTTTTATTTCCGTACAAAAATTTAGTGAGCATGTGATCCAGGGTTGGATCAACAACTGGAATCAATGCATCAGAACCCGATTTGATAATATCGTAAAACAAAAGCTAGCGTTCGGGGTTTACGTCGACCAATCAAAATTCTTCTTTTCATTTTTACAGGTTTATTATTAGTATTTACAGGCAAAAAATTTATATTCATAATCAACGTAATCAAATCTCACCGGGAGGTGCAGCAGAGGTTTGGCCTCCTCCTTCCTCATGAGGTACCCGTCCAGCGGCACCTGCTCGATCTTCCCGCTCTGAGCGAACAGCAGGTGAGTTCCCGGAGCGACGGGGTGGACGTCGGGCCGCGGGGTCGGACCCACCAGGGACGGGGTCACCGCCTGGTCGATGCCTGAGAGTTCAGGGCCCGGGTGAGGTGGCATATTTTAGTTTAAGGAGGAGAATATATCTATATACAGTAGATATAAGAGAATAAATATATATATATATATATATATATATATATACTGTAAATAAATAAATATATAAATAAATATATATGAATATAAATAAATATATAAATAATATATGTCTGTATATTGAGATATACATATATTTGTTGAAAATATGCAGTTTTTTAGCCAAGCTTGCAGTATGATTAGCAAATGTAATGCTAACATGCTTAACTAAAGACGGTAAACAATGACAGTAGCATTTATATTAAATATATATATTTTAGAAAGCGACAGCAGTGTCGAGGAGAGGGTCGACTCACACAGAGGGGTGCTGCCGGGTCCCGTGCGGGTGTCGGGGATCTCCTGGCCGTTGGCGTCCACGCACCAGCACTGCTGGATGCTGGCGTGGCACTGCGTGGACTCGTAGGCGCCGCGCTGGTCGCACTGAGGGGCGTAGTGACCGGCGGCCGGCCGGGGACGGAAGGAGGACAGGATATCGGAGCCGGCGGTGGCCGACTGGGCGCTCTCTCTGTGGCGCTCACACGGGGTCTTCTCTCGCTCTGGAAACAAACAAATAAACAGAAAAGAGTGAGACAGAATTATACGTACACGGGGAACAAATACATTCAAATGACGCAGTTACACAGCTCTCGCGGAAGAAGTTGTTTAATAATTATATAAATATATATCATATAATTATATAAAATATATATATATAGTTAAATATATTATATATATATATATATATATATATAATTATATAAACATATATATCATATAAAACAAGTTAAACTTGGCTTATGTAATTGTTGCAATATTTATTTGTTTATTAGAATTCTTGAATTACATATATTTTATTAAATATAATTGTACACTTTAAAAATGTTTTTTTTTTATTAAGTAAATATATTAATATAAATCCTCACTGGTACAATGTTGTTTAACCAAATATCGTATCTTTTTTTTTTTTTCTGTACGCGGCAGTTGCAGATAAACATGCCGCTGATAGGACCGCGAGATTGAAGACGAGCAGGAGGCCCTTCATCTCGGCGGTGACACCCAAAGGGGCCACGGTGACATCTGGAGGGGCCTCAGCACTCTTTATCCTCAAGGGTACCACCGCAGAGCAGCCATAACACAGCGGGCAGACGGCGGCGTGTCCTCGCAGCGCCCGACACCGACAAGAAAGACGAAAAGACGAGATAGCGCGAGAAGAAGAAAGAAGACACCCCCCCCCCACCCCCCGAGAGAAAGATCAAAGACCGTCCTGACAAAGGGAAACGGGGATGTTGACAGTCAGAGACACAGGGGCGAGTTATGACAGCGGACGGAAAGAGAGTTACGGCCTTCAGAGGCTCATAAACAAAATAAAAATAAAAGGACGAAAATATTGAGAAAGATTTGGTGCGGCGGAGAGAGCCGGCATTAGTGCTCGGCTGCAGACACCTGGAGTCAACAACAACAACTGTAAAATACCCTTGCTCGCAAGTTTTGAGCTGCATTCTCCAGGTTGAAGGAAAGCAGCAGCTAAACAGATGCAGTGCAACGCCGTCAGCCAATCAGGCGACGGTGTGACAGAACAATTTTGATATTTCTTTCGATAAAAGTATTCACAACTTTTATAAATTGAGTGAAATTATTTGTGAACATATACTTATACGTATCCAAAGTCTTATCGATTCCTAATTTGTCTGTTGGCCAGGAAAGGAATTAAAGAAATGAACGCAGGAAGAAAGGAAATCCGCCGCCAGGTCGAGTCACGTGGAGGAAATCGATGGGTTGGGAATTGTCTATTGAGCAATATTAAATATGACTTCATTCAGTTCATTAAGACAAAATACAAATCAATTAAGAAAAATCCTGATGTGTCATGTGATCAGTAAATAGAGAAACACTAAATGAGCTGAAGAAAAATAAACTAATGAATGGATCAATAATTATATCCCAATAATATATAAATCCTGAAATGTGCCATTCTGCATCAGTACTTTTACTTTTGGTGTTCAAGTATATTTACATACCAATACTTCTTTTATAATTTAAACAACCAGTAATGTAGGATCGAACGGGGAGCCTCGAAGGCGGAGCCTAGAGCCTCGAAGGCGGAGCCTCGCACGCGGCCCTCAGCTGTGTGTCGTCGAGGTTCTGTTGAGTCTGACATGAAATCTGTCGACTCGTCACTTCATCAACATCCTTCGCCGCTCGTCTCCGTCACCTCGACCTTCGGCGAGTGTTTACACTCCGCTGGGTTTACGCGTTTCCATTCGTCTCCGTCTCGTCTGTCGGAGCAACTTTACGCGAAGCTCTCCGTCAGTCAGGTCTTTAAGAAGAACCCCGCTGAGGCGTTTACAGGTTTTCACCCTTTAAGCGCGAGTGGAAAGTACATTTACTCAAGCTTTTACTATTTCGAGGTGCTTGTAATAGGAAAAGACATTTAACTGCACAATGAATACTTTTACGACAATAGTTATATTATTTCATACAACTGAGGTTTGAATGCAGGACTTTTCCTTGTCTTGTCACTTTGTTATTGTGGTATTTTGACTAAAGGATCTTAATAGTTCTTCTCTCTCACCTCAAGTTTAAATACATATTCTCGGCTTTTAGTTCATTTCTAGGAATGTGACGACGGATGGATTTGGATGGATATGCAGATTTAATGATCCAATTATCGCTCACACATAAACATCACGCTGTATTGAATAATATTTAAAACTAAAGATTGAGAATCAAGTTTACTGGGGGAATAAATCGAGAGAGAAGTAGTCGCCCGTAAAAATTATTTACGCCCTTCCTACAAGTCGCCTACCTGAGGAGGCGGGGCTGCACTGGAAGCCGTCGCCATGGAAACCGGGATGGCACTGGCAGCGGTAGGAGCCGTGCGTGTTGGAGCAGACGGCGGCGCCGTGGCATCGATCCTGCCGACACTCGTCCACGTCTGAACGGGGAGGACAGAAAACACAAGAGGTGAAGGGAAACGTCCCGACACGACGCACGACGCAGTTCCACTAACGGCCACTAGGCTCTAGAAGAAATCCTCATAGAAAACCACTTTAAACGTCCCTTTAAAAAGTACTTTAAATGATTTGTGTACGCTTCGTTCTGGATTACTTATATTTACAGTCATGTGTTGTCGGACATTTTGGAGAATCTGGAGAATACAAAAAATACACAAAAGAGCCTAAAAGTATTAAATCTTAAATGTTGTCTTTCTTAGGGAAAATAACAAAAAAACGCAATTAACCACAACAATACCTCCATTAGCTATTTACTCATAATCCATGCACTGAAAAAACCTTGTTTTACATTTTATAATCTAAAATAACCTTTTAATGACCTAAACCTACTATATTAATGTCTCTACTTTAATTGCGTACTTTTCTTTTCATACATATTTTGTAAGTATTGTTGAGGGAGCCAAACTGCCCCAATGCGATGGTTTATGAATAAAGAAATAAAGAACCCCAGCAGCTCCGAGGGGCTTCAGCACGGCGGCAAGATTTAGTAAAGAACATGTTAAAACTCCGGAGTGGACGTCGTGTCTCGCTTTCTCTCCACATTTGAACATTCTTCAGTCTCCGGAGTGGAGGAGGTGTTTATACAAAGAGATGAGCTGCACAGCTGGAAGTCTGCATTTCCTGTCCAGGTGGGAACATTTCCTGTCCGAGGGGCGCCTCAGACTGAAGGAAACAGGAGGTCTGAAGCTCGGCTTCTTTCCTCATATGAAAACTATTCTCACAGAGATTTAAAAAAGAAAACGGCATAACTCAGACACCTCATGTATGATCTACGTTTGAGATAGTCGTGAAATAAAAAGGAGGAGTACATTCTAAAAAAGGAGTTAATTCTACTTTGTCCAATCGGCATCCGTCTCGTCATTTTTAAATATTTGTTCTTCAAACTTATTTAAAAACATAATTTTTGAAATCTAAAAATCGCCCTCCATGACAGCTGCAGATCTTCGAATTCGAGCTCCGACCTCCAGCTCTGACCTCTAGCTCTGACCTCTAGCTCTGACCTCTAGCTCTGACCTCTAGCTCCGACCTCCGATGGCTTTAAAGCATCTGGGACTACCCCGGACCCCCAAACTCACCGCGGCACACCCGACCGTCTCCGGCGTAGCCCGGCAGGCAGGAGCAGACGAAGGCGGAGCCTCCGGTGTAGCTGCACAGAGCTCGTTCGGGGGCGTCGCAGTCGTGGCTTCCCCTCTGGCAGTGGTCCACCGGCCGGTTCTCCTCTGCAGGACGAGCACACAGAGACACGTTAGCAGAGGGACAGCGGCGAGACACATGCACTGGGAGTAATGGGGGGGGGGGGCTCAGAGTCGTCCCGGTTGGTTTTCTCGTCTTCGTGTTCAGCAAAGATGAAAAAAGCCTGAAACGCTTCGGCCCTTTTTCGTACAAATCCTTCATTGTTTATGTGAAGCTTTGAGAACATCTGTGTGTGCAACAAGGGACTCTTCACACACACACACACACACACACACAACGTACCGACGCAGGTCTTCCCGTCGCTGGCGAACGAGAAGCCGGTGGAGCACTCGCAGCGGAAGCTTCCGGGCTGGTTGTTGCAGACGGTGTGAGGTCCACAGACGTGAGGCGTCTCTCTGCACTCGTCGGTATCTGAGGACGCAGAGCGGAGTGGAGGATGAGGTGAGGAGGGCGAGGAGTGGAGGAGAGGAAGATGAGGAGAGGAGGGCGGGGAGTGGAGAAGGAGGGGAAGAGAGGAGAGGAGGGGAGGAGGGTGAGGCAAGTTTCTTCTTTTAACCTTTAAACTGTGACTATTACACAACTGACTAAAGCCAACCTCTTTCAAAGAGAGAGAGAGCAGAAAACTCATCTTTAACATAGAACTTGTCTTTAAATTAGAGAGAGAAGAGAACTCATCTTTAAATGAGAGTAGTATAGTACTACGACTAGCAGTAGAAGTATTCTTCAGTATTTGATGCTCAACATTTGGTTTGAACCGATTTCTCCGAGAGACGATGACCGCCGTCCAATCAGAAAGCGGCCTGCAGTACCGGCTGTGGCCTGAAGGGGGCCGGAAGAGTCGCCACTGCTGCGGCTGTGACTTGCGTTGCCCTGATTTCTATCTGCTTTTATTATGAAACACGTTTGTTCAGAAAATAATTACTTAGGTAAAAACCCACACGCGACGTTGCACGGCGTCAACGTGCGGCGGTTACGTTACCGTGGCAATAGCGTCCGTCTCCGGTGAAACCTGCGGCGCAGTGGCAGGCGAACTGGAGGCCGTCGGCGGGTCGGCACGCCGCGTTGATGTCGCAGCCGTGTCGGCCGGTGAAACACGGGTTCTGCTCCGGGAGAACGCCTGTCCATCGGAAACATGGCGTCAGACGAGAAGATCAAAGAACGTTTATTTGTACCTTTTTAAAGATAAATAAATACATCGATCCGTCTTCAAGTGTCGTGAAAGTGACATTTTCTTTCATAAAGAAATGACACAGCGGATCTAAAATAATAATAAAAAGAGGACAAAGACTCCACAGTGGAGGAACCGTCACGCTGTTCCCATCATGCATCTCATTCCTGGAGCTCCAGACCTCCGCAGGAAACAAGACGCAGATGTTCAGCTCACTGCCAACAAACCGGCCGGGTCCTGTTTGCTTGTGTAACTCGGAACCCCCCCCCAAAAGACCCTCTCGATCCCCCCCCCCTCCTGTGGACTGGAGGCTGGTTTTTCTTTGACCTTCACCCCCCTGCCAACACCCTCCTCCTCCTCCTCCTCCTCCTCCTCCTCCTCCTCCAGCTGAGGAAACACAGCCGGGCTCGGACGACCGCTCTGCTTCTCCTCTGATGTTCCACATCGCGGAGGCAGCGAGCGGCCGGAGGGCGTGCTGCAGCGCATTCCTCCGGCTAATAACACACAACTTTGATGCCCCCAACAGAGGACACACGCACACGCACACGCACACGCACACGTAGTCGTAACACGTGCTTTAAACCAATTTTCTAAAAAGAATATTTCTTTCTTCTACCTATATGACGCAAAAAAAAGGAGGTTTCCAGGACCAGACTGTGCAGGTGAGTCAGGGTTATTTTGGGCTCTAAATTATTCTTTTTTTAATAAAAAGACAAAAGTTTGTTATTTTGCAACCAACTGTGGCGATATTTAAAACTGCAAGTCAGCTAAAAATAAGACTTTAAAAGCCTTCTAGCTCCGAGATGCGGCACTTAAATGTGTAGAAAATCCTAATAAGATGAAAAAAAGAGATAAAAATGACAAATTAATTACATTTTAACATTAAATTAAAAGTGTTATATTGTATTTTATGAGAGCTTGAAATGGGAAGAAGATGAAGATGATTTGTTTTCCATTGGGTAATTTATCAGTATTATTAAAGTGAATTATGTGCCTCTCGACTCTTGATTTAATTTAGTTTCTTAATGTTCCTTTGTTCAAACATCCCGTTTGTTGTTTTAGTTCCCCCCCTCGTTGCTGGAGGGTTCCGGACTCACTGTGGATGGAGCCGATCTTGTTGCTCATGGCGTAGCGGATCAGGCGGTTGTCGGCCTCGAACATCACGAACACGTGGTCCACGCTGAGCTGCTGGGTGGAGGTCGCCGGCCCGGAGGCCTCGCCGTGCCGGCAGCTCTGGTAGGTGATGGTCTGCCGCAGCTGGTAGCTCCTGGTCTGGACGTCGCCGTCGGGGGAGGCGACGGTGTACTCGCGGTTGGAGGAGGAAGTGATCACTGAGAGGAGGAGGAGAAGAAGACACGTTTACATCCAGTGGGACTATACATCCTTGTTTTAATCCTGACACATATATAAATGTGTTGGTCCTCACGGTTCCTGTCGTACTGGTAGATCTCCTTGTACGGCTTGATCTCCACGGAGGACCCCAGCGGCACGGCGGGCACGCGGCCCTCCAGCTCGGTGTCCACCACCAGGTGGTCGTGCTCGTCGATTCCCTTGAACTGCTGCTTGATGCTCAGGCGCTCGTTACCGGGCTGGAAGACCAGCTCGGCCTGCCGGGAGAACACGCCGCCTGCGAGAGGAGAACACGCGAGTGTCGGAGTCTCGCGCGACCAAAGCGAAAGGGTTCGTCGCGTGGCGATCCCGGGGCACCGACCGGCCGCTCACCGATGAGGCTGAAGCCGTTGCGGTAGCCGGGCTGCTCCAGGGCGAAGGCCCAGCCGATGGCTTCGGCCAGGGAGGCCAGCGGCAGCAGGGAGGGTCCCAGTTCGCCCGGGATGTTGCTGATGGCCACCGAGGCCCGTCCGTCGTTGGCCACCACGTACGAGTGCAAGTCGTTGTTGCCGAGCGCCACGGGGGACGGCGAGCTGCCCACGAACACTCGACCGTTCACCTTTCCATTCATTCTCTGTGGTTTCCCTGGGGGGGAAAAAACGAGGACTCGATTAGGAGAGCAGAAGTTCCCCGTTGAGACTTAGTCCCGCCTCTTCTTGGGTTAGCTTCTGTTCCACGAGCCGATTTTCATCATCCGTTCTCCAAAAAACGTGAAATCGATGCGTGGTTCCCGTAAAAAAACATGCCTAAACCCAAAGGTAACGTTGAAAATGCTCCTCACCCTCAGCGACGCAGTTCTTCCCGTTGCCATAGAAACCAGGCCTGCAGTGGCAGCAGTACCCTTTGCTGTAGTCCCGACAGTCGGCGAAGGACGAGCACTTGTTCCAGTTGGAGGCGCACGTCTCAGAATTGTACGTAAAAACTGTGAAAACGAGCAAAAGAAGAAAAGAAGAAACAGTCGGGTTCATTGGAAGAAGAGCGTTGACCGGATCATCTCAGGACTCAAAGGTTTAGAGCTTTTTACCGGTCATATCGAGATCTTCGGCTTCGTCTATCACGACGATCTGGGGTTGCTGGGGCCGGGAATGGGGCGGCACCGGTTGGACTGGACCAGGGTACCTTGGCTCGACTGGGGTGTGTCTCGGCTCGTTGGGTTCGGGGACCGTGTGTCTCGGTTGCAACGGCTCCGAGGCGGGGTCTCTGGTCTCGGTTCGGTCCGGGTATCTCGGCTCAGAAGGATCCGGGTATCTCGGCTCAGTAGGTTGAGCCCTCTCGGGGTCGCTGTATGTTGGTGTGACGGTCTCAGATTCTGGGTAATCCGGCTCAAATTCGTAATCTTCAGTCGTCGGTTCGGTGTACCCTGGAGTGACGGTCTCAGATCCTGGGTAACTGGGTTGGTACTCGGTAGGAGCCTCGGTAAGGAAGTCTTCTTCTTCTTCTTCCCAAGGCGGTGTGGTGGCATCCTGCTCCTCCTCGGGTAGGCTGGTGACCATTCCCGCTGTAATGGCGACAAAGAATGGCCAGGAGCCGATCTCGTAAACCCAGACTCCATTCTGTGCCGCGTTCGTCTTCCTAGTTGGAGAAAGGAGGGAGGAAATGAAAAGACACTTACTTTCAATACTCAGAGCGTCAACGTGGAGCTGCAATGAAGCGTAAAGGATGCGTACTCGGTGAGCTCCCTGACGGAGGTCTCTTCATCGGTGGTGGTGCGGTAGTACTGCCCCATCGTCTCCTTCCAGAACCAACCCGACGCGAAGCCTTCGTTGAAGCCGGCCTCGAGGAGCTTGCTCTCGCCCCCTATGGGCGTGGAGAAGAAGTGCAGGCCGTCTCGGGGATACAAGAAGATGGCGCAGGAGGACGACGCCATGGAGGCCACGACCAGCTGGAAAGTGTTTCTCTGGAAGAACCGAAGGGGGCATTGAGAGTTCAAGTAAATGGAGCCACTTTAAACGTACCATCCTCCCAACATGACCACCTCACCTTAGTGTCCGGTCCGTCTCCTCGACCTGCCGTCCCCCGGGCGGTCATGTTCTCCCAGGTGACGACGAGGACGGAGGTGGGCTCCACCCCCTCGTCTCGGGGGAACGCTCGCCTCACGTGGTCCGCGGCTCGGCTCAGCGCCTGTGGGCTGCTGTCCAGCCTGAAGTGGACCCGGCCCTGTCCGTCGCCGTCCTCTAGGTCCCCCAGCAGGGCCGCGATCATTTTGAAACCGGCGGGCATCTTCCCGAGGTACTCGCCCTCCGCCGGGGGCTCCACAACCGACACAAATCCATTCGTGTTAATCTGGAAGGAGGAGGCAGAAGGTTTAGTGTTGACGGAAAGTCGAATACAGTACATTACCCTACCGGTAGATCATGTACATGTTATGAAATATTTTAAATTTAAATAAATAACAATAATTAATAAAATGTTAAAAAGATCAAATGTATATAAATATATGCATATATATATATAAATATGTATACATCTAAATAAATATATATAAATAAATATATATAAATAAATAAATCTAAATATATATATTCACAAATATAAATAAATATTTATGTATATTAAAATATATATATATTTTTAACGTTTACAAAAAAAAAATATATATATATATAAATAATATGATTAAGTACCTTTCAACAACGAGAACATTTCCTTACTTTTCTTATGATGTAATAAGTATGCAGAATTCTGTGCTAATGATTTTTTTAGGAGTCATAATTGTGAAAATATGTTTCCTCGATAGCTCCAGCTGGTGAGTTAATTAAGGTAAAAATGTTAAGAATGCTCGGGAGATTTTCTTTGAGCTAGTTTGACCCCTCGACCTTCTGGGAACGGGTACCGGCCAAGAAGGAGTGACGATACGGAGGAGGAGGCGTGAAACGGACGTGGATGTGATGCGTTAATCCGGGGAGGTCTCCGATGTACAGAGACCTCCGGATCCCGGACACGGGAGACGATCCAGTTAACCTCGTCAGAACGACGCCGGGCGCTTCCTCTCTGGAGGCGAGAGGGGAACCGGCTTCCCGTCACGTCTCAAGGACAACTCAGGACCGTCAGGAACACGCCACTCGTGTTTCAGTTCACGCGAGAAGGTGTTCCTTTAATCTGCATTTATGCTGAATATAACCAGTGGATTCTCTCAACCAATAAGGGGAAAGCGCAAGAGTCACAGTTGTTATTCAGAAGCAAGAACTCTGCACAGGTGTTACTACGTGGAGTTATCAATAAGTACAACTTCTACTTAGTTAAATCACTTTAAATTTCACAAATGAGGATTTGAGAATAGAGTAGACAAATTATTTGGACTGTGATTTATCTGAGGATTTCTTTCTGGTTAAATAACTTGTTTATTGGTCCCAAAAAAAATCCCAAAGTTTATTCAGTTTGTCCGAGAGTCCAAAAGCAGAAGATCGATACATCTCAGGAAGTTCAGATTATGACGATTTTAGTAAAAAATATATTTTTAAAAAGACTAAAACGATGAATCCATGATCCAAAAATGTGGGATTATGAAGATTTTAGTAAAAAAATGTTTGTTTAAAAGACTAAAACTATGAATCCATGATCCCAAAAACATTCTTCAGACACCTACAATGAGCTCAGGACAAATCGATAAAAAGTACTCTCAAGCTCTGCTTTTGGTACTTTTAGTCGTTGTTTTTTACTGATACTTCAGCGAGAGTATTTCTAAACTGTGGTATTACTCCAAGTAGAAGTCCCAGATCGGAGTACTTGTAATGCGTGTATCCGATCTACACCTCAGGGTGGCTCGTGGGTCGTGAATCAGAGTCGACGACGCCACCGTTCCACATGGACCGACCCGTTCCCTCTGAAGTTCCTTATATATATATATATATTTATATATAGTTTGAGAGATTGAAGAAGAAATCCCAGAGCTGCTCTCAGTCGACGCCGGTGAGACCCGAGACGTCGCCAACGGCAACGAAGCGAAGGCAAATCTGCCATAACAACAGATTGCCATTAATATCCCATGAGACCCGTGATCCTTATTCAGTTAAGGATTATGGGGCCACGTTTCCCAGAATGCAATGCAGGCACATCATTAAAAAAACTAAAGGTCAACGAAGAGCGTCTGAAGAACCGACGTACACGAGAGCCGACGGACGAGGTGGCCCGAAAAGGTCCCGAGTAAAAACATCCGATCACATCCGACGGCACCGGACGCAAAAATAAGAACATCAAACAAAACAAATCAGACGGAAGAACGCAAACTTTAAAAGAGACGCTCACGTCTGGTTATTCGTTACGAGGAGAATCTCTTAGAGGAATGACTGAATGTTTCTACTCCGCCCGTCTTTAGGGAATTCCTCTTAACCCCTCCTCGCCCTTTAGTCTCTTTAGTTTATGCTGAAGAACCTTTAAGGCAGACATGACAGTAAACATGGAGGCCGGTGAGCCGGTTTCCGATGTTTGCCTCCCGGCCGCTCCAGACATAAACTGTGTACGTTACGCTGCTCCATCTGATCTCACGTTTGCATTCTGCTGGCGGCCGGAGGGAAACCGGCTGCTCCGCACGGACTCTGTATGCTGCCGGTCGGTCGCTCTGCCCCGACAGGCGAGCGCTTCATGTGAGACGTGGACACAACTATCTCTGCATGGACGTCACTGAGGACGGAGAGGGAAATAACTTGCCCGTAAATATATATTTTTTTATATATATATACATATTAAATGATAATATTTAAATACATATATATTTACTTTTTTATATATATATTTACTTTTTTTAAATGTATATATACATATATATACCCACATACATATATAAAAAGATATTTAAATACATATATATATAACAAAATACAAATATATTCATATATTTCTTTTTTATTAATATATATATATTAAAATATATAGTTTATATAAAAAAAGAGAAAAAACATATAGAAAATATTCTATATATTTAAATAATATATATAGTTATATATATCTCTTTATATGTATATATATATATATATTATGTGTAATCTATATATAAATATATATATATTACATATATACACATGTACATATATATTTCATATATACACATGTACATATATATATAGATGCATGTGTATATATGAAATATATATATATATATATGATATATATATATATATATTTCATATATACACATGCATATATATATATATATATAATTAGTTTTTGCACCACTACAAAGTGGCGGCTCCACTTCTAGACATCACAAGATGTTTCCTGCAGATCTCTCAGCAGACCAGGATGGTGATATCGGACGATAAGCGTCCTGCTAAAAGCGTCGCGCTGAAAGCTCTTTATCGTTGATCACATCATGAAGCACTTTATGGGGGAGTGGGGGAAGAACTGAACTCCCAGGATGCATTTGGGTAACAAGTGGCCGACGCTTCACATTCTGCCGAAGCTAAAAGATCGCGCCTGATTAAACACTTTCAACCGGTTCACTTCCGTGATTGCGGGCGACCTCTTCTCCAAAGCGAAGGGTCAAAGGTCGCTCTCCGGTGACATGAAAGAGGCATCTGGGAGTTCGCGGCCGAAATACGAGCCGGAGAGAAAAGCCGTGCTGCTCGGCTGCCTCTGGTAAAGCCCGCGGGGATTAAGCACCGGCGTGTCTCCGGGGGTCGATTTCCTCCCACGGAAACGCTTGAACGACAGCGGCGTGCGGGCGGAGACGGCGTCGCCCAGCAGGGTCGTCTGACTTTACGACTTCAGAGGAGAGGCGGACACTTCAGCGCAGGAAGTGTGTTTTCCCGAGCGGGGAACACCAGCCAATGGAGAGTCCCGGGGAAAGACCCCGAGGACGACGGGCCCAGAGAGCTTCGTCAAGAACATTTAACTTAAAGTGTGATGCCCTTTTCTGTTTTATATATACGTCACGAACTGTTGCTTTTCCCGCCGTTTTTCAGATTTCTTTGTAACGTGATGTGCACTACTGTTCAAACGTTTGGAGTCACTGAGAAATGTCCTTATTTCTCAAAGAAAAACAGTTTTTTAATGAAGATACCATTAAATGAATCATAACTCCTCTATACATAATTAATGTGTACATGACTATACTCTGGTGTTTAATGAAGTCTCTACAGAGGTGTGTAGAGGCCCATCTCCATGTTCTAATGGTACATTGTGTTATCGCCTTAGAAGACTAACTGAGGGGGAGAAAACCCTTTTAATGCGAGCGCAGCTGAAAACAGTTATGCTGGTGAGAGAAGCTATACAACTGGCCTTCCTTTGAGCCACAAGAAGAACAACATTAATATTTACAATAAAAAGCATTATTTATAACCTTGTCAACATCTTGACTATATTTTCTATTAATTTTAAATTAATTTAATAAATAAAAGTGTGAGTTTACATGGAAAACAGCAAACTGTCTGGGTGAGTCCAGACTTGTGACCGGTGGTGTTCTTCAGTAGCAGCAGTTCTGTCGTCTTAATCTAATAACATGTTCCTAAACCTAACTGAAGTATTTCATTATGTTTTCCTACATCTTTTCCCGCCATCGGTCTGGTGGCTTTTAAACATCATAGTATGGAACGGTTACATAAACCTTTTTCCCCCCCCAGAAGCGGGTAGAGTGCACACGTACTGGACGTGTCTCCCAGCAGCTAATAACTCTGTAATGACATGTAATAAGACGACCAGTGTTCAGGACCCGCAGCGGCGATATGGAGACGAGCCAAGACGACTGCTGACATCACACATGTCCGACGCCTGAGATCATCGTTATCAGTGTGAGAACGCCAGACACACACACACACACACACTGAGCTCTACCATCTGGTTTGGGAGGACAGATGTCTCTCGTCTATACGTTCCAGATGTGCCAAACTCTACGGAGGACGCTCCACTTCCTGTTGAGGACTTAAAGAACAGAAAGGAAAGCCTCTCCGGCTGCAGCAGGAGCTGCGGCAGAAACACGGGGATTTATTTTATAATCCACTGCAGTTGGAAAGTCTGAGAAAGCTTGAGGCGCGTCGATGTATAGAGAGCTGATAATTACTGGGGAGCAACAGGATGTCACTCATTTGGGGATGGGGGGAGGGGGGCTGGGGGGGGGGGTAGTTAGAGGCACTTGAAAGAGGGGGCGGGTGCTTCATGGAATGTAGACTCACGGCGACCAATAACAGCTTCACGCTGCGGGAAAGTCAGAGGAGCAGAGGAGGCCGAGGCATTTTATTCTGAAAAATCGCCATTATAGACAACTTTAAATTGTTTTATACACACAGACTATGATTTTTTTTTGTTGACAAACTGACTTATTTACATACAATTATTATTTAACTTTATTGACAAACTATCCGACTTTTAAAAAAAATTGAAATCACTTTTTTTCTTTTTATTAAGAATATATTTTACTTTAAAAATATATATTATTGTAAACCAACTATAATATTGTTCCTATTAAAAACTTTTTATTGACAAATCATGTGCATTTAAAAACATATATTATTGCATACTATGAATTGACAATCTAACTATAATTTATTTCTTATAAAAAAACTTTTTATTGAAAAATCATGTGACTTGAAAAAAACAACTTTATTGAGAAACTATGATTTAAAAAAATTCAAAAAACTTTATTGAGAAACTGAATCTAAACCAGCCGTTCCTGAGAGGTTGAACACATGTCTGTTTCACACGTGCGTTATTGAAAAAATAAATGAGACGTCGGTAAAACAAACAGAACGTACTCACGCTTTTCATACCTGCTCAGGCTTCCTCGTGTGGCTCAAAAGGAGTACTGCAGGTACGAATGTGAAATACAAGAACGAGTCCGAGAAGGAAAAGTTCATCTCACCTCACAAAGCAAACAGATTAATGTCCTCATCAGAATCAGGCCGACATTATTCTATTCGTCCTTATTGATATCGAATAATGTTAAAATAAACAACGTCTAATACTTAGAGTTGGATTTGTTGACAAGAAAAATGTAGAATATCACCCCATCAAAACGTGTAATGCACTTAACACAACATACTTTGTTGTGTGTGAGGGTTACGTTTTTATTTGGCAAAATATATTTCATGAAATTTCAAAATGAGTTTCATTCTCTATATGCGAACGGTGGCGATTCTATTCTCCTACAATCAAATGTTTATTAACCCTGCGTATCTTTTCGGTACTTCCCGTCCCGTGCGTCGGCGCCGTCTCGTGGTTTCCTCCAACAACGAAGCGTCTGATTACGCGACCGCTCTCAAATTTTAAAAAACAAAAACAAATCCTCGCCCTGCGCCGTCTGAAATAACGAGAAACGCCGAGAGGACCTTTCCGCGTTGTCTTCCAGCGACTTCCTGTGGAGACGCCGGGGGGGGGGGGGGTCTGTGTGGTCTGGTTGTTTTAACAGGAGGATGCAAAACAAATGGTGCAGTGACGGAAACACAGAAGAGAACACACAGACACACACACACACAGTGGATGTGTGTGTGTGTGTGGACGAGGTTCAGCTGCTCATGCTCAACGATTCAGATGCTTTAGTTTCTACATTAATTAGTTTAACTTTCCTCACTTAACTTCTTTTTGTGACCATAAATTTCTAAACTTCAGTCGTTTAATTCTTCACGACACTAATCTGCTTTAGCGGTCGGTCTGGAATCTCTCTCTCTCTCTCATCTTTTATCTTTTATCTTATCTTTTATTTTGAAAATGGCACCATGAGCCCGTTTGACATTTGATTAAACAACATTTGGGAATTTCCAAAACAATAAACACCAAGATGAAAGTTTTTAACTCGATATTTTTCCGCACGGAGAAAGTAACTTTAACGTCTTTCTTCTTTTTTTCACGTCACAAATTCAACGATGAAATTTGCATTCAGTCAAAGTACCAAGACCAACTGGAAATGAAGCTGGATCTTTTGTTGCCCGTTTGGTAAACCAGCTTTAATGAAAAAAAACGTCACTTAAATCCTTTAACTTCTTTCAAGACAATAACAAATAAAACTTGATTTGAACTTCATTATTTTTCTCGAATGGCAGTTCAGCGCGTTGGAAACAATGTGTAGGTGCTCCAATCTGGATTATCTGTCACGTGACCTGAGGAATGCATTCAATGTGTGTGTGTGTGTGTGTGTGTGTGTGTCTCAGCATGATGAAAGGCTTATCTGTGTTGGCTTTTAATTATACTCACATTCCAGCCTCTGTTCACAGTGACTCCAACACTAAGAACTAAACACTAAACAAACGACAAACCTCCACCATCAGCCACACACACACACACACACACACAGAGGCGCACACACACACACACACACACACAGACGCACACACACGCACTCCACCTGTCCACCAACACTTCAATGTGTTACCAGTCAGTCAATCCCAACAAATCAAACATAAAAAAACAAAGCAAAGCGACTGGGGGGGGGGGGGGGGGGATGACAGAGAGACGGAGAGAGAGAGAGAGAAAGAGGCAGAGACAGAGGGGACTCTTATTTTGAAAACAGTTTTTAAATGAGGGCATTTAAGGGAGAAAACCGTATCATGTGTCAACAAACAAACAAACAAACAGATTTAAAGACTGAAGCGAGGAGACAATTCCCTTATCAAACTAATCAATTGTCACTGTGGGAAACTTTCCGTTGATTTGAAACACAGAGTAGTGGAAGTTGAAGCGGAGGTCTAAGTGGAAGACCCAATTTATAGAGTATAAAACTAAAGACGGGATGAGTGGAAGTGTCGATGTGGAAGCCCTGAAGGAAGAGGAAGAGGAAGAGTCGATGAACAGGAAGAATCGTCAAGGGTCCAGGGATTAATAATGAAATAAAATCACTATTTAAAAAAATAATAATTGAAGAGTGAATAAAGATGATCCGTGCTTTAAAAAACTAAATCTACAGCCAACATCCCCTTAAAATTATCCTAATTTAAAATGAGAATATATAGAAAGAAAGAGTTCTGGGTGCTTATGTTTAGGTCAGTTTTCGTGTCAAAATACAATATTATCTGTTTTATGTTAAAAAGCAGAAAAAATGTTTGTTTTTTAAAAGTATTTTTGGCAAAGTAAGTGAAATGTCAAGGGATTTATTTTAATTTTATTTTTATGAATAGTTAACAAAAGAAAAAACTTTTTTCATTTAAAGTTCATTTAGATTTTGTTTAATTTCCTAAATGCTGATGTTATTTCTGTCTGAAGTAAATGTGAAACTTCTTAGAAGCTCTTAGCTAACTGTTATCCTGGAGTTGATGATCTTTATAAATCATCTTAGAGCCGAAACCAGCTTTGGTGTTTTTACAAAATATGTGTCACTAAATCTCTTTTCAACATATTCTCGAGCACTTTGATGAATGAACTTCACGGTGAAATCCGGTTTCTTTCCCGGCTGAACGGAGAGCGACTCACGTGAACTTGGTCCAACGTTTCTCCGAAGAAGAACAGAGAGCCGTTGAGCGGCAGCTCGGCGCTGGAGTCGGAGCCGGGCGGCAGCTGCTGGTCTCCGGCTTCTTCTCCGAACTCGAACAGGTCCCCGAGCTCCAGAGCCCCGGTGGGCGCGCACAGGCTCAGCAAGCAGAACCAGACCCAGAACCGGCTCCGGTACCGGGTGGACATCTTCTTCTCCATCACGGCTCCACAGACACAGGCGGTGATATAAAAAAAAATAATATTAAAACGCCGGGGAGGAGGTGAGGGGCGGCGCGGCGACACGAACAGCCGAAACGGCGGCACACAGCGGCGGAGTGAGGGGAAGGAGGAGAGAGGCGGGAGGGTTGAATTAATGGAGGGGCGCGGCGGTTAACCCACACCTACGTCACATCCGGTTAACTCTCGCTTTTCAAAAGTAAAAGCGCCAAATACAAAATTATAAGATCGACATTTTCTTCAAACTTAGCTATTATTTTAATGCCATGTTTGATTAGGGGCTATATTTTAATTTAATTGATATAATAGCAGTTATGCGGTGTAGAAATACTCTCACGCAAGTAAAAGTACAAACATATTATCTATATTATTATATTATTATTATTATCTTATTATATTATTATTAAATTAACTCAATTGTATCAAACGTTCTCAATTCATCTCCTTTGTATTTTATTGCGTAGTGTTTTGTTTTATAGTAATTGTGTTAGTACAAAAGTCCGACCGGAAGTATTATTCTTGAAGTTTTTTAAAACCTTATCCAACAGTCCTGCCTGTACATTTGGAGTAAGCTTCTGCATTTACACCCTCTATTTTATTTGTTCACATGATAATCACATCATCATGGTGCATTGTGCATTAAAACAAAAACAAAACAACCTTTTTATGGAGACGTCTCGGTACATCCGGGTTTCTTTGGTTTTCGTCAGAGCTCGGCACATACATTCAAGACATTGTCGCCATCGTGTGGACGAGAAGTGTAACTGCAGAACTACGATATTCTATCTAGGCCACTTTATACTTCTCCTCCACTTCATCTCAGAAGTAAATATTGTAGTTATTACTCTACTACATTGATCTGGAAGGTTTTATTAAGCTGAAAACTGTTTTTTTCTAGAGATACGAGGTTCTCACAGAGCACAACATGACAAATTTATAGAATATGATGCATTGATGTAGATTAAACTAGACAACATGATGTAAAGGAGTTAAAACAACATTTATAGCATTAACATGCAACATATACATTAATGCAGCTGGTAATATTAATCCACAAACATTATATACTGTATAGCACGTTTATTTGGATACGTACATATCTGACATACTATTAGGTTTTTAATGCAGGACTTTATACTTGTAGAGTATTTTCACAGTGTAGAGTTAGTCATTTTATTGAAGTGAAGAATCTGAATGATTTGTAATATTTATGTTCTGTCAGGATGCGTTTCGTTACTTAAGTAAAGGTACCAATATATTAATGTAGAAATATCCGGTAATGTGAATTATTATCAGCTTTATAGAAAGAGACAGAGAGAGACAGGGGGGGGGGAGGAGAGAGAGTGAGATAGAGAGAGAGAGAGAGAGAGATTGAGAGAGAGAGAGAGAAACAGAGAAGGTTGGAAACAATATTGTGTATTATATATATATATATATATATATATATATATATATATATATATATATATATAACGACATTTCCATTTATATAAACAATATTTATGAATAGATTTATATATATATAGAGAGAGAGAGAGAGAGAAGGTTGGAAACAATATTGTGTATGATATATATATATATATATATATATATATATATATATATATATATATATATATATATAACGACATTTCCATTTATATAAACAATATTCAAAAATAGATTTATATATATATATATATAGAGAGAGAGAGAGAGAGAAGGTTGGAAACAATATTGTGTATTATATATATATATATATAACGACATTTCCATTTATATAAACAATATTTATAAATAGATTTATATATATATGAGAGAGAGAGAGAGAGAAAGAGAGAGAGAAAGAGAGAGAGAGAGAATATCATATTTCAGTGAACATGAAACAGCTTCAACATGTTTTTTCAGCTGAAACACGATATGAAACGATTTGGTTCAGATGGACGTAAAAAACCCCGAAGCAGAGCGCGAGAGGAATATGGTGTGTGTGTGTGTGTGTGTGTGTGTGCGTGATTGTGTGTGTGTGCATGTACATCAGCTGCGCAGCGTCCTCTCTTATCTAACACCCTGTTATGTAAAAGCAGAGAAGAAGAACTGCAGAGAGAGGAGGAGGAGGAGGAGGAGGAGGTCTATATTTGGATGAGATATCAGGTGATACGGTGCATTCATTGATAATCTGAAATGATGCTGCGCCCCAATTACCTCACACCCGGCTTTCTGCATTTAGGACATTTAAATGCAATTATCTACAACTTGTTTTAGATGTTAATCTTTAGAAAACACATTTTGAGTTTCATACTATTAAGACGTTGCAGGGCACATTTTTAATAAATTAATTGCTCTGTTCATGCAGCACAAGATAAAAGTGTTTATTAAAATAACATACTGATCGTTTCTGCAATTCATGGAGCTGAGTAGCATTTCAGGACATTTGGCATTTTTTTCACATTTAAATAATTCTATATATTTTTAGTAAATGCATAAAGTTATTTAAGAATAAGATTCAATAACACGCTCATCTATATCCACCGGTATCTCAAGTTATTGGCCATTAAAATACCAGGATGAGTCGGAGCCGCCTGGATGACACTGCCGTGTCACCGTGTGTGTGTGTGTGTGTGTGTGTGTGTGTGTGTGTGTGTGTGTGTGTGTGTGTGTGTGTGTGTGTGTGTGTGTGTGTGTGTGTGTGTGTGTGTGTGTGTGTGTGTGTGCGGTGGGTGGGACCACGGATCCCAGTTCACCTCTCTCTCTCCTTCCAGATCCGTCTCTCCACCTCTCCACCTCTCCTCTCTGCAGCATCCCTCCTCCCGCTCAGCCAATCCCTCGTCGGTCACGTGATCGTGTGATCACGTGACCGACGGCCACCAATGGCTCTCCACCAGGCAACCGGCAAAAAGAGGGGCGTTGTCCCTCCTCCTCCTCCTCCTCATCCTCCTCCTCCTCCACTTCTCCGTGAGTCTGGAGGAGAGTCGATGGCTGTGAAGGATCCGTCTAACCAGCCGAGACACGCTTCCTCCACCTCCTCCTCTTCCTCCTCCTCCTCCTCCTCTCCCAGAGATCAGAGGCTGCCGCTCCGTCTTTGACGACCTCTCCCTCTCTCTCTCCCTCCCTCTCCGCGGGGGGATGAATGGGGCGGCGATGGAGTGGAACCCGGCTCCGGAGCAGCAGCGCGCCGGCAACGCCAGCGACCCCCACCTCCCGCCCCCGCCCACCATCACGCCGGCCATCCCCCCCTACGTGAAGCTGGGTCTGACCATCGCCTACACCGTGTTCTACTCGCTGCTCTTCGCCTTCGTCTACGCCCAGCTGTGGCTGGTGCTGCGCTACCGGCACAAGCGCTTCAGCTACCAGACGGCCTTCCTGTCCCTGTGCCTGCTGTGGGCCGCGCTGCGCGCCCTCCTCTTCTCCTTCTACTTCAGGGACTGCGTGACCGCCAACGCGCTCGGGCCGTTCGCCTTCTGGCTGCTCTACTGCTTCCCCGTGTGCCTGCAGTTCTTCACGCTCAGCCTCATGAACCTCTACTGTGCACAGGTGAGAGAGAGGGGGCAGTGCTGCTGGTACCGGTACCGGCGGTGAAACTGGAAGCACAACGTTTTTTTTTTCTTCCCCTTTAATTTCTCTCCTCGGCTGCAGTGTAGAAGCACGCCTCCAGGGGGGTGGGGGGAGGGGCGTCAGTGCACTGCGACATCACAGGTGGGTGTGGTTACAGGCCACGCCTCTGACCACACCCATCGGTGTCGCAGCAGTCGGGAGAATTTCAACCAGCGGCGGTGGGAGGGGCTTGGCGTTACGTGTGGAGGCCGACCGTCCGGGTGGAATCGATCGGCGATCAATACTTTGTCTTTCTCATCCTGATCGTGGTCTTATCGACGTTTTGCGGACGGCTTCGTTACTTTTGAGCTCGCTGACGATTCTGGAGCCTTTTCGCTCGCGGCGAGGCTGAGCCAGCGACCCCCCCCCCCCCCTTTGACCCCCGATCAATCTCGAGTCCGTCGAGGATCGGCGACGCTCCCTTTATTACGCGAGCGATCGTTATCGATCCATTCGCCGATGGACGCTTCCCCGTTGAGAGGCATTACCTCGTGGCGATTTGAAGGCATCAGGCAAAGTATCGAGGGAAGGAAGTAAAAAAGTATTAACATGAGTTTAAAAATGTTTTTCCACATCGCGTATAAAAACTGTAATCCTCGTCCAGATCTTAAAGTCTCCAAAAACCTCCCACTTGTTCAGCCAACGTGCCGGTGAGCTTATTGACATCAACATCAACCAGTCAGGATTCCTTATGGAGAATAACAACAGAAAAGAAGAGCTCAGATGAGAGGCATGCAGTGGTAAAGCCATCTCGGGTTTCAACGTTTAACCTTTTATCACTAGCTTAAATGCTACTGGCAAAACGCCTCGGTCGTCGGGTAGATTTAAAGATAAGTTTTCATGGAATTTTGAGAAAAAGGAAATGAGAACTTCAGATCAACGAGCATTCTTTGTTCTTCTCGCTTCGCGAATGTTTTTATTTTGCGTTTGTTTCGCTGCCGGCGGTCTGGAAGACGGTTTACGGTTGACCAGCGAGAATTAAACGTCCACATTTCTAAATGTGCGGATCCTCGTGTTTGACTCGACGGATTGCCGGCGGTGGTCGACCCACAAGAAGATCCTCTGGACAAACACATGTTCAGCGATTAGCTTCATTTAGCACGTTTTTGATGTTTTTGACACTTTTGACCCTTTTTTTCCCGTGTTCCTGAGAGCTGAGGCGACGCAGGTTATTGTTATGTAACCGAAACACGCCGGTGTCTCCTTTCCTTAACGAGGGCACCTGCGGTCAGCGAGGAGGGAGGAATCGATATAAAACGAGCTGCAGATTGTTGTCTCTGAGGAAGTACTCAGATTACAAGTACGAATAAGAAGCTTGTGAAAATACTACAGGTGTATGTTCATTCAGAAAAATATACTTACAGAAATAAAATGTCCCCTGTGACTGTTATGCTGTTACATATTATATAATTCTATTATTAATACACATTAATGTAAAATCAGGATTTCACCGCCGTAGTTGAGGAGCTCCTTTGAACTATTAATGATTATATTATTTATATTCTGGATTAATCTGCTGATTATTTTCTCCATTAGTCGATTCTTTCTAAAAATAGTGAAAATAGTGAGAAATGCAGTTTAGTGAGCATTAGTGAGCAAACCAGGAAATCCCTGAAGTAGTTTCCGTTGGTGTCTAATCATTGTGCTTTCATGTCTACATGAGGAGCAGCTCTTCTTCACGGGGTCCGCCATGTTCCTACGGTGGCCCAGAACGGACAAACCGGCTCAGAGAGGGCCTTCCAGAGGGTTTCTATACGTCACTAGAAGGCGGCCATAGTTCTCTGATGCGCTTGGAAAGGGAGGGGTCAGATATGTGGAGGTTCATCTGACAATCTTGGCTTGCTGATTGCCACAAGAAACATTTTTTTAAAAACTGTCTACGTTACGACTGAATTGCCTTAATTGTCTTTTCCGGCAATGAGGCAACATTTTCGCTCCATCGGCGTTATGGCCGAGGCTGCTGGGACCGGATCGCTTTCACTGGGGTCGTGAAAACGTTTCCATTTTGGGAAACTACTTCTACTTTTCCTGGTCGTGTCTCGGTGGCCACGCCGGAGGGGCGTGTCCTCGTCGTTAGTCCCACGCACCGAGCTGGAAATCGTCCGATTGTTCCTCGAACTTAAACGTGCCAGATCTGAAAACCACGAGGGGGACGAGTCACACGTCTGCAGCTGTGAGTGTCTTCTAATCAGTCTTTTATTTCCCCCCCCCTCTCCCCCCACAGGTTTACTTTAAGGCCAAGTCCAAGTACGCACCTGCACTGCTCAAGTACAGGTAACTCTTCAGCCCACTCTTACTGCCCAACGAGTATTCACAAACGAGTGTTAAGCTCCGCCTCCACGTTTAAAACCCATCGAGAGGCTATTGATGGTGCATCTCTCCCCCCCCACACAGACTTCCTCTGTACCTGGTCTTCTTTGGCGTCAGCCTCCTCTTCCTGGTGGTGAACCTGGTCTGCGCCCTGCTGGTCAAGATGACCGCCGCCGACGTGAAGACCATCGTCCTGGTGAGGGTCACCATCAACGACAGCCTGTTCGTGCTCTGCGCCGTCTCGCTGTCCGTCTGCCTCTACAAGGTCGCCAAGATGTCGCTGGCCAACATCTACCTGGAGTCCAAGGTAACAATCCACGGGGATCCATTCGAGGGCGTCCCCTGATTGGTCCCTCGTGGGGTATAATCCAGGCGTTTCTTCCCTTTATAAACATCGCCTGGAAATATATACTGTGATTAAAAGGAATGGTAACGGCGGTACCTGTGTGTGTGTGTGTGTGTGTGTGCGCAGGGGACGTCGGTGTGTCAGGTGACCCTGATTGGCGTCATGGTGGTGTTGCTGTACGCGTCGCGAGCCTGTTACAACCTGGTGGTGCTCGCCCTCACCAACATCGAGACCATCAACTCCTTCGACTATGACTGGTACAACGTCTCGGACCAGGTGAGGGGGGGGGCTGAGTGAAAATATACACGATGCTAATACGAATACTCCTCTAGTACAAGTCCTGCACTTAAAACTACACAAAGTGCTTTCGTAAAATGTATCTAATATATCAAAAAGGTGTTTCTGAATTACACTGCATTAATGTGTGTGTGTATGTTTTTAAACTCCTTTACATCCCATTGGTTAGTTAAATCGACTTCAATGCATCTTATCCTATGAGGTCGTCATGTTTGTGGCGTCTCTGTGAGAACCTCGTATCTCTGGAACGAAAAAAACTGTTTCCATCTTTGTGACGAAGTATTTTCCAGCGTTATTTTAAAGAGTTTATTTATCTGAAGAAGTAGGAGGAGCTTATTGAAACAGAAAATAACTAGAATGGGCACTCGGTAGAGCGCATACCTTCGCATATCACAAGATTGGGCATTGAATTATGAACATGTTGGCATTAGTTGCATGCCAATTGGATAAAAATTGACCGTGCTATGGTAAAAAGAAGATTTTGACCTTTCCATGACCTTGACCTTGACCTTTGGCACGATCGATCCCAAAATCTAATCAAATGGTCCCCGGATAATAACCAATCATCCCACCAAATTTCATGCGATTCGGTTTAAAACTTTTTTTGTTATGCGAATAACACGCATACAAATAAATAAATCAATAAATAAATCAATAAATAAATAAACTAGAACGGGCACTCTGTAGAGCGCATACCTTCGCATATCACAAGATTGGGCATTGAATTATGAAGATTTTGGCAGTTGCATGCCAATTGGGTAAAAAGAAGATGGTGACCTTTTCATGACCTTGACCTTTGACCCGATCGATCCCAAAATCTAATCAAATGGTCCCCGGATAATAACCAATCATCCCACAAAATTTCATGCGATTCGGTTTAATACTTTTTGAGTTATGCGAGTAACACGCATACAAATAAATAAATAAATACACGGCGATCAAAACATAACCTTCCGCATTTTCAATGCGATGGTAAACATTCAACATCCTCTGGAGGTATGAGTTTTTACACGGACAGGAAGTAGATGAATCTGTACTATTGTAAATGTTGTGGAGTATAAGTACAACGTGGCGTGCAATGGAAACAGTCAAGTGAAGTACAAATACCTCAGATTCCCGTGACCCGACGTGTCCGCGCTCTGTGTCTCCAGGCGGACTTGCGGTCGTCGCTGGGAGACGCCGGCTACATCGTGTTCGGGGTGATTCTGTTCGTCTGGGAGCTGCTGCCCACCTCGCTGGTCGTCTTCTTCTTCAGGGTCCGCCGGCCGCCTCAGGAAAGGGTCAGTCCTCCGGGCCGGGGTCAGGTGACCTCCGACCTCTGCAGTGCAAGTCGGAGCTAAAACGCCGATGGTCGGTTAAATATCTCGAGCAAATATTGGATGACTTGTCTTTACATATTTCGAATATATTGATCTTTTCAATTTCATTTTAGAGCCATCATCAGATTAATATTTCAATTTGCTTGAATCAGCCGGAGACGTGCTAATGTAAGCTAACCCTCGGAAGTTAGCATCGCAGCAGAAACCCAATTGGATTTTTTTTTATACATTGGATTTTGGGATTTATTGATGAAAGTTAGTTCTGTGGCGAGCAAATGTTTACAATACTTAACGCGAGGCCGCCGTCGAGCAACATCGCGGTGGCGTGAGCGCCATTTTTACGTCAACGAGGCTGGAAAGGCAGACTAGTCGGCGGGACGACATTTTGTACCTTCGGTTAGCCGCTTATTAGCATCGTAGGCTACCGCCTTTTTAAAGACTTCAGGTTAGCCGCTTGTTAGCATCGTAGGCTACCGCCTTTTTTAAGACTTCAGTTTAGCCGCTTGTGAGCAACGTACCGCCTTTTTTTAAGACACGTTGAAAATCAAACATATTTGATAAAATATCCTCACCTTGTGTTAACCAGGGAGCTGGTTTTATGATTTCATTTATAAAAAAACACGTTTATTAACCCGTCGACTTCGAGACGAGTGTAAAAGTGTGAACTTGTTTCTTTAGCACTCATTCCTGCAGCATAGTGAGAAACACATTCACCATCTTTCCCAATATTTAACCTTCTGAGTCACTTCAAAGACCACGTTGTGCTCAGCGACTCGGCTCGTATTGCCCTCGACGTCCATCCATTAAATCCTTTTTCCACCGCCGTCGGCTCCCCAGTGAGTTCACCGTGAGCCTCTGTCTCCACAGAGCGCTGCCGGGATACCGAACCACGTCCTCTCCTCCAGAGGATACTTCTTTGACAACCCTCGTCGGTACGACAGCGACGACGACCTCGCGTGGAGCATTCCTCCCCAGAATGCAACGGCGAGGTACGAACGCCATCGCCCGAGTCACCGTGACCCCTACATTTAGAGAAATATAGATGAAAAAGCTGTAATCAATATTTATTTTCTATATATTTTAAATTGTATTCATCATTACTTAATACATAATATATAATATATGTATAAATATATAAGTATAAATTGGTATATATACATATTTATACATATACATTTACATATTTATATACATATTTATATATACATATATATACATATTTATATATATACTGTATATATATATACATATATTTATATATACATATATATACTGTATATATACATATTTATATATACATATATATATATACTGTATATATACATATATATACTGTATATATATTTACATATATATATACATATATATATACATATTTATATATACATATTTATATATACATGACATATATATACATATTTATATATACAGTATATATATACATATTTATATATGTATATATAAATAAATATAAATACATATATGTATGTAAATATATATACATATTTATAAATAAATATATACATATATATATGTAAATATATATACATATTTATATATACATATATATACAGTATATATATATATACATATTTATATATGTATATATATATGTATATAAATATACAGTATATATATACATATTTATATATGTATATATATAAATATATGTATATAAATATATATATACATATATTGACATTATTAATATTAATACAACTAATAATAATAATGCATTAATAAACTAGCTAACGCTTGTTTGTCGTCCCTCCGTCAGTCTTTCCTCCGACTGCTACGACTGGGGCAGCCGCCACAGCAGCTTCACGGTTCACACCGCCGCCGACGACCAGCGGCTGACCGCCACCGCCGGAGAGCTCCACCCTTACCCATAATGCCCCTCTTCACTGTACAGCGTCACTCTGCACTTTGGCACCCATCGGTTGTTGTTGTTGTTTCTTGTAGAAGTTTGTGGACTCACGGTAAAAACTTCAGGGGGGGACGTACCAGGATGTTCATCGGGGTTCATCCACGGAGTCGGGACCATGAATGTCTGAAACAACCCGTACGCAAATGTAGATACATCACTCATGAATCAGGAATGAACCTCTGATCCATCCTCTTGGGAACATGAAGACATGAGACAGATATCTCGAGCCATCAGATAGATGGAGGAATCTTTCATTGGAAGAATGAAAACTTTGACTCGCTGGTGTCAGAGGATCATCAGACTGTAGGTTCATCCTCTGGGGAACATGAATGAAGACAACTATGAAACAATCTATCAGATAGATGGAATATTTATTCAGATGAAGGACAAATTTGACCTGCTGGTGCCAGAGGATCATGAAACACTGTAGGTTCATCCTCTGGGGAACATGAATGCACATTATTCTGAGCCAATCCATCAGATAGATGTAGCGATCCTTAATGAGATTCATGAAAAAGTTGACCTGCTGGTGTCATCAAAGTATTTAGGTTCATCCTCTGGGGAACATGAATGCACACAACTCAACAGATAGATGTAGGAATCTGTAATTAGATGAATGAAAACCTTGACCCGCAGATGTCAGAGGATCATGAAGACTGGGTCCATCCTCTGGGGAACAAGAATGCCCACAACTTTGAGCCAATCGATAAGATAGATGTAATCTTTATTCAGATGGATGAAAAATGTGACCTGCTGGTGTCAGAGGATCACCAACATCTTTAGGTTCATCCTCTGGAAACATGAACAAATGAAACAGATATATTGAGCCATCAGATAGACGTAGGAATCTTTAATTGGATGAATGAAAAAGTTGACCCTCAGATGTCAGAGGTTCATCCTCTGGGGAATATGAATCATCATTTAATGGACGGTGCGAACCGATTAACTGAAATTATGATGATCACAAGAGGTCCAACTCGTCGTCTGACCCCACGCTTCATACACAATGTCGTGATGAACGTTTCAGATGTTTCTGCATTTTTTTTAGTTTTTTAGAGGTTTTTTTTCTTTTTTTTCTCAGCGACGATTCTTCAATTTATCTGGAAATAATTATTCTCACTTAAGACAAAAACTCCAGATTTTAACGTGATTGCCAGGAGTCCTCCCAGTTGTTTATCTGTTCACATATCAGATGTACATATTAGAAATCAGAGATTATGTGATTATTAATGTAGTCTAGTTTTTAAACCCTCGGGATCGGCTCGTATGTTTCATTTCGACGATCCGTGAGTAATTTTTTAGGTTCTTGACTGTAAATACATCATAACACATACACACACACACACACACATGCACATACATGCTGTGTTTTAAGTCAACATAATCAATATCATGTAAATATTAGCTGAACACCTTTGTCGTTTTCTATGTTTACCTCCAAAGATCCGTGTCATAGTAAGTTATTTAACGGTGTTTTCATTTGACTTCTTTATGAATAAATACAATTAAAAACATTAACCTGTGAAATTATTTGAGTTTTGATACATTTCAGATTTACATAAGTTGCGACATCTTTTAAAACTCTGGAAAACTGTTGAATCCTTTAAATCCGATTTAAACAAAGTTTTTTATTTTTGTGTTCGTGACGTGACGACATAAAAAATGAATACATTTAAAGTCACCAGTGCAACAAACATGCGTTAATTTAGTTATTCATCAACCTGGAGTTATTTTGCCACCAACAGGTCAGACTGTTGTATCTCAAGGGTCTGACATCATGGAAAGAGTCTCTTCTCATTAAACATATTTTCAATGAATATTTAAATAAAGCTGAATGTTTTTGAATTTGGTGGAGTTAACAGGAAATTCATATTTTGGCCAACAAACAATCAAAAGCTAATGGAATCATTTGAAATTAAATTAAATCTAAAATCTTTTCCGTAATGTTATCGAACATTAATCTGAACCCTCGTCGTCATAAAAGCTCTTTTAATGAACCGTAGGACAGAAAGTACAAAATAAAGTTCTCTCCATTCGTCACTTAACCCTTGTGTTGCCTTCGGGTCATTTTGACCCGAATCAATATTACACCCTCCCCCCGCCTATGGATCATTTTGACCCGATTCAATGTTTAACCCTCCTGTTACCTTTATATTTACTAACATATTTTACCCTTTGGGTTCAATTTGACGCCAGCAATTAAAACCTCCAGAAAATTATTAGAATTAATATTGTTTTCCAAGTTTAAGTGTGAGGCACTTTATGTTTGTTTGTTGACTACCGAAAGAACACCGACATTAAACATTGAATGGGGTCAAATTAATCCGAAGGCGGGGGGAGGGTGTAATATTGATTCGGGTCAAAATGACCCGAAGGCAACACAAGGGTTAAGACCCAAAAACATGGGAAAAGAAAACAAATATTTAAAAAAAACATAACGAGTCAAGAAATCTATTGTTGTAGTTTGAGCTTCTTCTTTTTTACCGGATTATCGAAAAAAAATTAAAAACAAGAGTTCAGTGAAGTCAAGAAATATTTATTTTTCTTGTCAAATAAATATAGTCAACAGGTACACACATCCACATGGTGCAACTACGTATATATTCATAGAGATCTGAAAGCAAGAAAACAAAAACAAACTTTAAACTGACAAAGAGATTCGAAAATAAAATAAAAATTGCGATTTGTTGATTTTTAAGGCTGAAGAGAAACCATACGGGACGACCAGCTGCTGGAGGCATGAGAGGCTCAGAGGAGGGCATGCACACGTCTCTCTCTCTCCCTCTCTCTCTACACACTCCTGTCTCACATTCACAGTAACAAAACACACACAGGGAACAGACTCAATTAACTCATTATAACTTATAAGAGGCTTGTTATTTAAAGTTGAATACCTACTTGTGAGCTGTAATAATAACTTTGACTCTCACTCTACGACTGCAAGACAAAGAGAAAGAAAAGAGGTCGAGATGTACGGCACGATGGGATGAGGCCCATAAGAAGAAGGATTTTAATATTACTCTTTATATATATATTTGTATTTCAATAATATATTTTCTTATCCTTTTTTTAAACTACTAAATTACAAGCGATGCCAGCCGAACAAAAGCTGCAACAAATCTTTTTACGTGACAATTAAAAAAGGAAAAAACAATAAAAAGTAAAATATAAAACACTGGCTGGGCGTCACAAACAAAACAGATGCGTACAAAATATTTAGGAAACTTTAAACTCTTTGGTCCGCTTCAAACTTTTACTGCTCGCAAAAAGACTGGAATCATGATGTAATGTGTAAAACCACCTCATGAACAAGTCCGCCCCCTTGTGGTGACGCTGGGTATTGATCGCCATCGTTTCACCGGCTGGTTCGTGTTCCACGTTTTATCTCAAGACTTGTGAAAGTCGTCTGTTGTTGTCGTTTTTGTCTTGTTGTCAACAAATCCAACGTTTCCTCCTGCTTGTTTCATACAAATAATTAATTTGAGCTCAAATTATATATCAAATTATATATTTGTGTTTTTTGAACTGTAGGAACCAACAGACTCGGAGCCGAGAGCCACACAAACAGTGTTGGTTTGAATCTGAACAATTATATATATATATATATATAATAAAATATAATATATATATACACGCATATAATATATATATACATAATATACACATATATATGTTCATATATATATATAAATAATATACATATCATATATATGCACATATATATATATGTACACATACATATATATATATACATATATATATATATATATATATATCTTGTTGCAGTCATTAAGGTTCCGGAAACATTTGGAGATCTTGGCTCCATTAAAAAAATAAGAATTAAATTAAGAGAAAACTCAGTTTCCCTCATGAGGAAATGAATGTAAAGTAAAATACTGAAGCAATAAGTTATCTCAAGAGAACCTAATGACTCCGATTATTTCCTATTTAAATAAATCGGTCCAGACTTTAAAGTTTTGCTTTAAGACGAAGCGGCTGAAGCAAAAAAACAAACAAATAAAACTCGGCGGCACTTTGGCCAAAAAGAATAACAAATTAAGCAAACACGACACTTTCATCCAAAAACTGAATTATTAATTGGTTAACGCAAAAAGAGCAAAATGTTGCTACTGTGTCACGGTTATTAACTTTGGAATCAAGTCGTAGTCCATTAGCTGCAACTGTTGATGATCCACACACACACACACACACACACACCAAAGAGTTCCAACTTCACACACAGTGTTTGGCTATATGTATTTTGTCTTAATGCCACTTCCCTTTCTAAAGATTTATGTAAAGAAAATTAAAATACAAAGAAACATCAGATTTGACTCGTTAATGTGATTAATTGTCCAGCTGTGGTTTCATAGAGAAGAATAACTCTACTTCTATCACGAGAGCAATTAAATACAAATAAAACACAATAACATAGATATATATAATATAGGCGTGTTAAGCTTGAAGCCACATATTTAACGAGTTGTTTAAACTATAATTTCATAATTGAAACGATGATCCGCCCACACACACGCGCACACACGCACACGGCCTGAGATGGTTAACACGAGCAGATTGGTCCGAGTTCTCAGGCTTTGAGCAACAAACGTATCTAAAAACAACTAAAGGAGAAAAGATCGAGAGAAGAGAGGAAAAGAACAATAATTAAATCTTACATGTATGGAGAACCCGACCGAGCCCCCTCCTCTGGGGAAAAACATCCGCGGAAGTGATGTCAGCAGAGGGGGCGGGGCCAGCGAGAAAGAGGAAACGACCGTGGCGAAGCGATGAGAGTTCTCGGCTTCAAAACGAAACTCGGACACTTCGTCGCCCGCTGGACGCCGCGCTGGAAGTTTCATTCAGATATATAATTAATATATGATAATATAATTAATAAATAAATAAACCACAAACAAAAAAGGTTTGTACACCGGCGAACACGTTTTACAGCAGAGAGAAAAAGACGTCGGGGAAGTTCTTAGACTTTCCCGACGGAGGAGAAAACATTCATGATCTACAGGAGAGAGATTCACGGGAGGAGGGCGTGTTTGTTGAAGGGGGGGGCGGGTGTTGTTGTTGTTGTTGTGTTTACGGCTGATCCTGCCGTCCATGGAGATAAAAGACCTTCCTTTGGGTGAAGATTAGACTATTGCAGGTGTGGCGCCGCCTACTGGCCACGGGAGGGAGGGCGCCGCCGCCTGTCACCTCTTGTCATCCAGCAGCAGGCGGAAACTGTTGAGCTGATGGATACTGGTGGACAACCTGAGGGGAGAGGGAGGGGGGGAGAGGGAGAGAGAGAGGGAGGGGGGTGAGAGAGAGAGGGAGGGAGAGATAGAGAGGGAGGGAGGGAGAGAGGTGAGAGGGGGAGAGAGAGGGAGAGAGAGAGAAAGTAGAAAGACAGAGAGAGGGAGAGACAGGGAGGGAGGGAGAGAGAGGGACAGACATAGAGAGAGACAGAGAGATAGAGAGAGAAGTCGTGATACGGTGGCCCGTCGGTAGAGGGCGCCACCAGCCACACCGTGTCAGAGGAGCATCGCTCCCCTTAAAGAGACAGCGCAGAGGAAGCTACAAGAGGGCCTCAAACTGCATCCAAACGATGCGTTCAAGTGTCGCCTGTAACTTTCGGATTCGTCTCTGTACCTGGCGAAGCTGTTGATCAGCGCCACGATCTCCTGGCGAGTCAGCTGGAAGCCTTTGGAGGGGCTGTGCTCCGGAAGCTTCTGGATCTCCTTCTCCGAGAAGAGGATCTTCAGGGCCGTGCCGAGGCCCTCGGTCTGCACGGGGCCACACGGGGAGAGGAGGAGGGCGTGTCAGAGGAGGAGGAGGAGGAGGAGAAGGAGAGTGTCCACGCCTCTCTGTGACTTAGCTCATACCCGTCGGCGAGGCTCACCTGTATTTTCCCCCACAGGCGACATTTACTGCAGCCGACACAATCCATGATCCTGGAGATGTTTTTGAAATGGAGGCGAAAATCCTCCTGAAGGACGAGAGAGAAGAGAGAAGAGAGAGAAGAGAAAGAAAAGAGAGAGAAAAGAGGAGAAAATCCGTCAAGACGCTATGCTCGCTCTCTCTCTTTACATTTTAAAGACAATTTTTTTCTCTTTTTCTCTCTCTTTAACTATAAAGAAAAGTTCTTTCTTTCTCTCTCTTTAATTTTAAAGATGAGTTCTCTCTCTCCCCCTCCCTCCCTCTCCTCCTTCCTCCCCCCTCCCCTCCTCATATCTCCATCTCTACCTCTCCCTCCTCATCTCCCCCTCCCTCCCTCTCTATCTCCCTCTCCTCCCTCCCTCTCTCCCTCCCTCTCTCTCTCCCCCCCCCTCCCCTCCTCATCCGAGGTTCACCTTTAGTATCTTGGCTTCGGTCTTGTGTCCGGCGAACATCGACTTCTCATCAAAATGCATCGGGAACGATCTGGAAGACAAGCGGCCGATGAGCGTCTGAACGGCTCTAAAGACTTCAGGTGTCCGTGTCACTGCCTGCAGCACGAGGTACGAACAGGACCGCGTGTTCCACGTGTCAGATAAGCCCCGCCCCTCTCACTTGATCTCCTTGAAGACCTGCAGCAGCAGCTTCTTGGTGGCGGCGTCCTCCTTCAGGTTCCCCGTGTACAGGTTGATGAACGCCCGCTCGAAGTAGGGCGCCGCCTTGTAGAGCGCCCGCAGCTCGATGAGGTACAGGAAGTAGAGGTTCTTCAGGCGCCGCGTGCCCTCGCCCTTCGTCTCCGCCGTGTCGAAGCGCTGGCGGAACTCCGCGGCGTTCGGACCCCAGACCGAGGAGCCCCACCCCTCTGAGGGAGCCGGCAGAGGAACGCCGTTTCAGTTATTTATGAACCGCCAAGAGAGAAGAGCGTGAAACACGTTCAGCTGGAACAACGTCACCATGACAACAAAGGGTCCATACATGTGTTGACCAAAGGACTATTCAATGAATATTCAATGACTATTAAATGACTATTAAATGACTATTAAATTAATATTAAATGACTATTAAATGACTCTTAAGTGATTATTAAATGACTATTAAATGAATATTAAATTAATATTAAATGACTATTAAATTAATATTAAATGACTATTAAATGACTCTTAAGTGATTATTAAATGACTATTAAATGAATATTAAATTAATATTAAATGACTATTAAATTACTATTAAATGACTATTCCATGACTATTAAATGACTATTAAATGACTATTAAATTAATATTAAATGACTATTCCATGACTATTAAATTAATATTAAATTAATATTAAATGACTATTCCATGACTATTAAATGACTATTCCATGACTATTCCCATGACTATTAAATTACTATTAAATGACTATTCCATGACTATTAAATGACTATTAAATGATTATTAAATGACTATTAAATTAATATTAAATGACTATTCCATGACTATGAAATCAATATTGAATGCCTATTAAATGAATATTAAATGACTATTAAATGAATATTAAATGACTATTAAATGACTATTAAATTAATATTAAATGACTATTAAATGACTTTTCCCCAAATTTCCATGACCAAAATGTTTGTGAAATCTCAGTGTATACACGAGTAATTAATATACTTTAAATTAGTCAAATGAATGAGAGACAATAGTTTGATTAGTTTGACATTTCGAGGACTTTTCCAGGCCTGGAAATAACCATTTTTAAATGCCAGGACTTTTCCAGATGTTCATGCCCTGTTGTGTCTTTTGGTCGGAGGTGTTCATCACTTTAAAGTTACCAGGTTGTTATTCAGCCCTTTGGACAAAGTTAAAGACGAAGTCGTCGTGCTTGACTTTGTTTGTTCAACAAATAATTAAAAGATTTGGTAGAAAAGAGTTTAAAAAAAAAAGTAAAGTATTGATTTGCTGCCGGGCTCAAAGTCAGATAACAAACACACAAAGTAAACAAATGCTGTGCCGCTCCGCTGACGCACCGTCCAGCAGGTACTCTGCACACAGGTGGATGTTGATGCTGCTGTGGAGGCCCGAGATGAGTCGGTAGAAGACTCTCTTCTCCAAACACAAGCCTGAGGACACAGAGCGGTGAGCGCGGCCTCCACGTTTCATTGACCGACCGGCGGAGGAACGCCACAAGGACGGCGGCCACCGGGCGCTCCGTCAACGCCACAGGGTCAATGACGGAGAAATGACCTCGAGGGCAGAGAGACGCACGGCGTCCAGGAAGTGACATCAAATAAAGATCACACAAAAGAATGTTTCCTTTTTAAAGACAGAGCAACATGGAGGTACTCACCTTCCAGCCACTTGTAGAACACCTCTTCTGCAAAGTGAGCGACGTCAGACAATCAACATCATTTCATTTATTCCACGACAACTAAAAAGAAGCGACTGTGAAGACGAAGAGGTTTTACTCACCATCGTCGACTCCTGAACACGGAAGACACGAAAGAAGTGAAGCTCTGTTAGATCTGTTAGTCTCTCACACACACACACACACACACACACACACACACACACACACACACACACACACACACACACACACACACACACACACACACACACACACACACACACACACACACACACACACACACACACACACACACACACACACACACACATCGAGGATGTCTACTATTTGTTTTTGGAATTCCCCAAAACTGTGATTGAAGACTCTGACAAAAATATTGTTTAACTAAAATTGCAACAAGGATTATGAATTTGATCAGACGTTGAAGTTGATAAACGCATCGCCTGCAGCTGACTCACCTCTGCTGGGAGTCAGAGGGTTCAGAGGTCGGTACACCGATCTGGGCCTGGAGGGAACAAGGAGAACAACACATGTTGACCAATGAACAGGGTCCATACACATGTTGACCAATGGGTGTCCAGGACTTTAAACCAAATGCACATGACCAAATGTTTTAGACATCTTGGAAAAAAATATGAAATCGGTGCATCTCCTGGTGTGTGTGTGTGTCTCTCACTTGAAGCAGTTTTCCTCGTAGATGCTGTTCCAGACTCTCCAGGCCGAAGGACCTTTGTACCCAGTGAATCGCTCCGGATTCAGCATCAGATCCACGTACTCAGAATCTGGAGAGGTTTCATCTAACACACACACACACACACACACACACACACACAGACACACACACACACACACAGAGAAGACTGTTAATGGACTGGAGGCGGTGTGTCTCTCATTCCACCAACAGGGCAGAACAACAACAAAAACATGCTGGTAATTTAGTTGTTTTTCCTGGAGGGCGGCGCTAGAGGTCATGAGGTCAAGCGGTCTAGAGGTCATGAGGTCTCGAGCATCTAATGGAACGTGATGGGGAAATTTCAGATTTCAGATTGTGATATTTCAGTGTACAAGGGAGGGGGGCATAACTAAGTGTTGCCATGGTGGTTTCAGATCAAAGGTCAGGGAGGTCAAAGGTCAGGGGATCCTCACCATCCAGCTCACAGAAGTAGTCCTGAGCGTCGTCGTGTCTCGCCCAGTCGGCGAACGCCTCTTTACTCCGGTGACTGAAACGAGAAGAAAGTTCACACGTCAGCCGGCGCCGAGGGCGGAGCAGCGGGAAACACCGGGACAACATGCGAGCAGGAGTAAAAAAAAAAATCGGATCATCCCGACATTCTCCCTAAGCTACTGTTGTTATGGCGACCGAACGTCTCAGTTAACTTCCCTGTTATTGTGTTGGTCAAATGAAACCCTTCAAAAGTTAAAAAAAGTAGGAAAAATATATATACTTCTTTGTACTAAACTTTCTTTCTTCTGAAAAATAATCAGCGTAAAATCAAAAAAAAAAAAAAAATATATATGTATTTGCCCCCCCTGCAGGTTTATATAACAGAGATGGTGCGGGTCAATTTGACCTCAAAGCTAAAGTCACCAAAGAGTCACGTTTAGACTATTTCTTTTTGTAAATGTAGGGCAGTCTTTCTACTCCTCACAAGTTTCAACACACACCACACACAACACACACACACACACACACACCAACACACACACTAACACACACACACACCAACACACACCACAGACCATGTTTATCATCTCCTAACTTTCCCCTAAATACCTTTGGATTGGACATGGGACACTAATGTGAGGTTTCTTTCATGTCTCAACTAATATATATGTAGTATAATATACTGTCTGTCTGACTGGGAGAGAACACACCCTGTCTCATCCCAATCTCAGACCCATTTTCTTTCCGAACCACCCACACGTATCAGGAGGGCCAAACATACAAAATGGTTGCTGAGAAGCCAAACATTACACTCTGCTGACTGTGTGGTCATCTTTTATCATATAATTTATGCATCTTAACACTAAAAATAAACATAACTAACGTTTACTTTCAATAATCCTTTATGACTCATTTGGCTTGATTTTTTAGTGGTTATGACCCCTCATCTCTATTTATCTACATCACCCCATGAAAAAAAAGTACAAAATGCAAATAAAATTTACATGTTATGGTAGACTAATGCAATTTAGATTTAGATTTTCAATGTACCTAAAAATAGTTTGAACATGTATTTTCATTAAAAACGAGTGAGTGCTCCTGATTGAACTCTGATCTATGGAGGGGCAAATAACTCAATTCCACTAAAAACTGATTTAATTGTTAGTAATGTTGTTGGTGATGAGGTACAAACTATAGTTTTTAGAATGACCACTTTTGGTTGATTCACTTTTGGATGATTCAACATTAACCGGGAACATCACGGCTGTATGTAAGAAACGAACATAACAGAAGGGTTAAGGTGCGTTCACTCGTATGACTCAGCGTAAAATGAACAACAGCTTTCATGACGTCTCCAGGTTTTCTATGAACCCTGTCGTGAATCCCTTTGAAAGTGTAGGTGAACTTCAGGGATCCGCAGCGTCGCTCTGGTTCCTGACCAATGACGAGGCTCGGTTCTCTCTCTTCCCGGGTTCTTTCGCCGCGAGCTTATTTTTAGCCGTTTGCGTTATCTGGGTCTTTAGACTATCTGAGGCTGGGAAGGTCAGGCCGCTGAGAAACTAGCAGCAGCTGCCAGTCGGAGGCCGGAGAAGGTCTGAGCCGGTCACTATCAGCTGCTGCAGCTGACGGAGTGGAGAGGGTGAAAGCAGACGGGAGGGGGGGGGGGGGGTCACCTTAGGGTGCTGTTGATGGCACCCAGCTCCTTGATCTGCTCGCACTCCGTCACGTCCGAAACGTTGATCGGCGCATGAGAGTACTGGAGGCGGAGAGGAGGGAGAGTGTCAGTCAGAGGAACATCAACAACATCATCATCATCATCATCATCGTCAGAAAGAGACTCCCCCAAAATATCTTCTAGAATATCCTGATTTCCGATTCCCCCCCACCCCCGAATATTTTCTTCCATATTTATGTTCCTGAAATAAACAATAGGCTCATTAATAGTAAAGCTTTTGTCAACGAGCACGTTTCCAGGGACACGACTAACAAACATCTTCATCACCGCTGCTAATTATTTTCTAGTTGTCTCCTTTTTTGTTATTGTTATGTCAGATAATATTGAAAAAAGTCCCACTTTTCTCCTCTCCAAAAAAAGGATAAGACTTATTTTCTTGTTAGTCCAAAAAGCAAAAAGACATAATAATAACAAGAGCATGTGTAGGTAGTCAGGAATAGTGAAGCGGTGGACCGGTTTCTTCACACTGAATCAAATTAATACGCAAAATATAGATTTCATGTGACGCTCAATACACGACCAACGAGTTCCAGCTGGTGATTCATAGCCTGCTGCAGACCACACACACACACACACACACACACACACACACACACACACACACACACACACACACACACACACACACACACACACACACACACACACACACACACACACACACACACACACACACACACACCTCGACTTCTACTGACAGACGCAAGACAAACACCGGGCGGCGAGCCAAAGAGCTCGCAAACACTCGTCACTCGTGGAAACTAGCGGAGCAGATAGGTTGAGTGCGAAAGGGAGTGAAGTGTGTGTGTGTGTGTGTGTGTGTGTGTGTGTGTGTGTTTTTACTGAATCAGCTAATGAGACAGAAAGCGCTGGAACCGACAGCTGCTCCTAAATGCCATGAAACAAGTTAGAAGGAGTTTGTTTTCCCAGAGATGGACGTGGAGCAGCGTTCAGAGAAATCCCTGAACATTTATCTGCTATCTTATCAAATAAAGCGACGCAAAATCAGGTTTTAAAATTTTTTTTTAAAGAGCTGAGAGCCACAGACAGGAAGTCAGGACCGTGTTGAGAGACGGACCGACGTGTTGATGGTTTGGGTCTTATGGTCAACTTTTTAGTGAATTGTGAAAAGTATTTTTAATAAGTCGGCAAACATTTTACCGTCTTGGATTGTTTCCTCCACTATGAAAAGAGATAATTCATGATTTATTGATACTCATAAACAGAATAATACATAATAAATAAAAACACTTGTCTCAGATAAAGCTCATCTGTCTTTAAACTTTTGGATAATTCAGTATATATATATATATATATAATTCAATATGTATTTGGCATCTGCACTAAAAGGTTGATAATCAGTTGAATTGTGTAATAAGATATTATTTATTATTCATTTCAGTTAATCAAACTAAGGGAAGCATTAAATAACTCACTGGCAATACAAGACCGAAGCGGCATCAGACGCAAAGGATTGTGGGTATTAATAAAGGCCTGGACAGGTAAGTAGAACTCATTCATCTTCTACGTTCTCACCTTATTGTAGTTCCCAGACTTGATGCCCACCGGGATCTTACTCTGTAAAACACAACGGAGATAAACAAACAAACAAGAGACAGTTTAATCAAACTTTACGGGTCATATAATGTGTCATGCGAGGCGTGTTATTACCATTAATTTGACGCATGTGTGTGTGTGTGTGTGTGTGTTGACCTCTGACCTCTGGGCAGGGCTCCACATGGCAGTCTTTGATGGAACAATGTCCGTCGTCGGGCCAGAAGGGACACGGCCGCCTCAGGTTCACCTGGAGAACAGAAGGTTACATTAATAAAATACTATTTGGACCTTTCTGTGCTCAAGCAGAGCTACTAAACTAGTTAATGCACTTTACTTCAGGAAAGACTTGAGGTACTCGTAGTTTCATTTCCACAATCATGTTGATGTATTTTGAATAACTAGGAGGTTCGGAGAAATCGTACACATTTTAAAGAAATTATTGTTTAAAAACCGATCAAATAATGAAGAAAATAATCAGCAGATGAATCCATGAGGGAAACGATCAATTCAGGAGAACAATCACACTGTTCTTCTTCCAATACTTTAAAAGTACATCATCCTCCTTATATTGCATACTTTTACTTTTAATACTATTACAAATACATTGCCCTCATTATAATGCATATTTTACTTCTGATACTTCTAAAAGTACATCGTCCTCTTTATAATGCAAACTTTTACTTCTAATACTTTTAAAAGTACATCATCTTCTCTATAATGCATACTTTTATTTTCAATACTTTTAAAAGTACATCGTCCTCCTTATATTGCATACTTTTACTTCTTATACTTTTAAAAGTACATTGTCTCCATTATAATGCATACTTGTACTTCTAATACTTTTAAAAGTATATCGTCCTCTCTATATTGCATACTTTTACTTCTAATACTTTTAAAAGTACATCGTCCTCATTACAATGCATACTTTTACTTCCACCCAGTACTTGTCCTGTGATCACAGACGGCCTCGGCTGAGGCTCATGACGGCGCGTGGACAAACAAACCAACGAAAACAAAACAAGCAAATCGAAGGCGGTCGAGCGCGATGCGTTTGTGTGCTTCACACGGAGAGGAAACGCCGGCGCTCCCGCTTCACAGTCTTTTGTTCTTTTCCTGTATTAGAGAATAATCTGAAGCTGATATCCTTCCCACAGATATTAATGTTCCGTTATAAAAGTAGAGACGTGTTCACAGAAGCCGACTTCTCTCTCAATAACGACGTAAAAACAAAACTGCGTGATGATGTCATCACGTCGTCTGGTTCCGTTCGTACATGTGTAATAGAAGGAAAAATAATCCATCCATCCATCCATTATCAATACCGCTTATCCTCATTAGGGTCGCGGGGGCGCTGGAGCCGATCCCAGCTGACATAGGGCAAAGGCAGGGGACACCCTGGACAGGCAGCCAGTCCATCGAGGGCACATATAGAGACATACAACCATTCACTCTCACATTCACACCTATGGGCAATTTAGAGATCAATTAACCTGCAGCATGTCTTTGGACTGTGGGAGGAAGCCGGAGAACCCGGAGGGAACCCACGCTGCCACGGGGAGAACATGCAAACTCCACACAGAAGGACCGCCTCGACCGGGAATTGAACCCACGGCCCTCTTGCTGTGAGGCGACAGTGCTAGCCACTACACCACTGTGCAGCCTGGAAAAATAATAATAATATTTATTTATTTATTATTATTAGTTAACAGTCATTTAAATAATTTAAATCAAAACTGCTGTATTTAAGAAGATATATAGTTAAAGTAAATCCTCTTCCTCTGCCAGTCACGGTTCATGAACTGAGACTGAAAGTATTTCGCAATACTTCACGAACACAAAGGCTACCCTCGTTAAATCAGCTCAACGTGACTCGCTGTTCTGTTTTTAAATGACTTCTCCAGGCGAGGACACAACGAAGCAATTTACTACAAAAATGTGGTTTTAAGGAACAGCGTGAACCTGAATATCAGGGATCGGCCTCTCCGCGTTAACACCTGTCAATCATCCAAATGGACCAATCACGCTGAAGGAGAGGCGGGTTCAATTATCGGACACGCAAAAGAAGAACTTCTTCTTCTTCTTCTTCTTCTTCTTCTTCTTCTTCTTCTTCTTCTTCTTCTTCTTTCATGTAGGAAACCACCAGCGTGCCCAAAGAAACACTTATATAATAGAACTTAAAAAAGGAAAGAGGGAAATGCAAACGAGCCCAAAAGTCAACAAAACTATCCATTTTGGATCCATTAAATTCACGTGTCATGACTTTATGTTGCTGCTGCTCTGAACGAGTCAATAAATGTAAAAACCGAAATGTAAAAATCTGCCTCTAACTATAAACTTATCAATTCACGTATTTTAGGCTCCGTACACAATTAGTTAAACTCGATCTGAAATCTATTTCTCGGTTGTTTTTGTTGTTGACGTTCCCTTTCCCGCCCAACGCGTGGCGAGTATTCACCCGGTAGTATCTGAAGTAGTCTTTCCCCGTGAGCTTCTTGATTAGAGGGTAGATCTTGAAGTTGTTGAAGACGTCGATGCTCTCGACGTCACAGAAGCAGTCGTCCAGGACTCCGGTGAGCTGAAGCAGAGCGGAGAGGGGGAAACAAGAGGGCACAACTTTCTTAAA
>NW_026613262.1:229826-245535 GCF_029220125.1 Pseudoliparis swirei | reverse complement strand
TGCACAGCCAAGGACCGCAAGGCCCTCGCAGTGTGGTCAGGACTGGGGAGTTCATCATCGGTAGGGAGCTCCCAGCCCTGCAGGCCATACCACGATGCCTCAGGAAGACTGGCAGGATCCTAAGGACTGCCATCATCCAGCCTTCAGCCTGTTCACCCGCTGCCTTCTGGAAGGCGGTACCGTATCATCCGGTCTCGCACACAGAGACTGGAGAACAGTTTCTTCTGTGTATCTGACAATAAAAGACTTGACTTGACTTGACTATATTTAGCATAGCACACTTTAAGTGCCAGACAGCCACTAGATTTTAGACTGCATGTCTGATTTATGTTGCACTGAGTATTCATGTGATTTTGTATCTGCTTGTGTGATTACAGATGCTGTCAGAAAGAATCACTCAACACATCGTCCACTCACGACCAGGTTCTTAAGCACGCCATGCGGTGGTGCACACGGGCAGCAGCCGGGGGTAGCGCCAGGAGGCGTGCTACTGTAGACGTCCCCCACTGAACAGACTTAAAATATATCTTTTTTAAATGTGTGTGTATATAAATTTGTCCTTTCAAATAAAAAACTGTGACATTATTTACGTTTTCATTTTGTTGTTGTTGCATTGATGCATATTTGTTAGCTTGATCTGGGCCAAATGAGCCGCTTTATGGAAGGGTCAATATTTTATGAATATTGGCGGATACGGGGCGGATCCGCCCCGTATCCGCCAACATTACGCAGCGCGCATCTGTTCCGGATCCGGGCCCCGGGTTTTTTGGGGCCATTTTTTAGCCGGGGCCAAAAAAACCCCCCCCGGAAAAACCCCCCCCCTTTTTTCGGGCCCCTTTTTCCCGGGAAAAATTTCAAGGCTTCGGATTTGGCATAAAGTTTTTGGGGGTTTCCCCTAAGGGGTTGTTGCTTTCGGGCCCCCTTTGGGGTTTTAATAAAACCCTTTAAGTTTGGGCCTGATTTTTGGTCTGGGGGGGCAGGAATTTTTGGGAAAAGGGGAGAAACCACCCCTTGTTTTTGGTATTATAATATAATATTTATTTTCCCTTTTCCTTTGGAAAACAGGGTTGAAAATTTAACATTTGCAAAAAATTAAATTGTCCACTTTAACCCTCAATTTTTCCTTCCTTAATCAAACCCTTAGGCCCTGGGGGTGAAAAATGAAAGCTTTGCGTGCTTTTTTGGGTTTGGTGTTTGTTTTTATGGTTTTGGGAAAAAAGAAAACACACGTTTGGAAATAAAAATTTTTAAAAATAAACCTTTCCTTTGGGCCAATGTTTAAATTTAACTTTGTACCCAAAAAAACTTTCCTTTCCAACGGAGAACCCCCAAAAAAAAACCCTAAACATAAGAGGGTGAACGGTCGGTTTCGGTTTTCTTTTTTCCCTTTTTTAAAATTCTTTTGGGGAAAAAACCAACCACTCCCTTAAAAAGTAAACTCTTTTGGTCGCGCTCGGGTTTAGAGAATTCTTTTAATTTTAAAAAAACCTTTCCCCCCTCCTCTCCGGGGCCCCCCCGGGCCCTTCGTGGGCCCTTTTTCTGGGTTTCTTTTTCTTCTGCCTCTGCCTCTTCCCGGACTCTTTTTTTTTGGTCCACCACCCCTTTGAAGGATTTCGGCTTTTGCGGCGGAAGAAAACCGGGGCTTGCCCCCTTTTCCAAAACCGGGCTTTTGGCCGGGTTTTCCCTTTGCCGGGGTTTTCAGGACTTTTCCCTTTCCCAACCCAAAGGGGTCTCCGGTATCTGCTATTAAAAGTTGCAGATTGCGTCTGCGGCAAAAAAAGCTCCCTTTTTTAAAAACCCCTTAAACAAACAGGGCTTAAATTTTAAACCGGGGGTTTTAAACCCCCAAATTTCCAAAAAAATTTTCCAAAATTTTTTTATGTTAAGTTTTTTCCATTGATTTTTCAGCTTGAATGACCATTTTAAAATTCCATGAGTTTTCCAGGTTTTCTTGCATGACCGTGTACGAACCCTGAACAAAGACGACACAAACTTAAAAAAAAATATGAAATGTAAAGTGCATGCCGCCTGGCTGTGACTCAAATAGGATGTAACAGATCTTAACTTTCCCCAGCCCAGAGTTCTGGTCCTCACCAATCTTCCCGCGTCCACCGGGCCACACTCCTCAAAGTGCCGCCGAAAAGCCAGCTCCTTAATCTCTAAACCACACACACACACACACACACACACACACACACACACACACACACACACACACACACACGGTCAACTGATGCAATACGCCAAACGTCAGCGTTAAGAAGAGCAGAAGCAAGAGAGACTCACCGAACGAAGGTTCCCCACGAAGGCCGGATCGAGCGCTTGTGATCGTGCTGCAGGACACGGACAGCGTCAGCAAATAGTTTGACAGATTTGATTTTAAAACAATTACTTTCGACAGATTTTGCGGGCGACTCACCGAGGCCCCCGAGGGCCCCTCCGTCACTCTGTCCACCCGGATGTGGAAGTCCTTCTCGATCTCCATGCCGTTCCTGTCGGCACGCCGAGGACAGAGCAGATTAAAAAGTTAGCCGTCGGCCGTTAGCCGCGAGGCGGCGACTCCCGCGTCCGTCGATTTCATTCAGGTTCCGAGTCACGGACCTCTCGAGCGCTTTGGCCACCGTGGCCTCGTCGTGGAACACCACGTAGGCGTTCAAGCTTTGAGTTTTGGGGTGAATTCTGCGCCTGGGAAGTATTGAAATAAGAAAAACAGAGTTGAACATTTGAGGAGTTAATCAAGTCTCATTTCTACCGAGCCGACCGGGACAGAAACGTACTGAATAGCGGCCACTTTACGGGACATCAGGGTCCTCTCGGACCTGCAGAAACAAAGCAGAGCATCAGGAGCTGATGACGAGCCCCAGTTCCCCCGGTGGACTCGGGTGGAGCTGCCGCTGAGCCGCGACGGCCGACGGCGCCTTGAGCTCTGAACATGTGAGCTGTGAGTGTCTGAGCGACGCGAGGCCAGACGGCTCCGGCTCCATCAGCGCGTTGTGGGATTATTTACCACAGAGCGAAAGCGGATGGACTCGATGGATCCGTCGTCTCTGAAGAGGGCCGTCAGGGTCTGAAACACAAGGGGGGGGGGGTCAGGTTCTTCCTCTCTGCTACGTATCATCCAACAAGCCAGGAATAAAGCTTTTTTTTTTTTAAAGGCAAACACCAATGGTCTCGGATCTGATCTGAGGTCTGCTTGTTAGTCCAAACTAAATATAAGTTCATAAAGACTTCAAATTAAATGCTGTTCAAATGTAGTTGGTTATAAACTGTGATTCTTTCCTGTGGGATGAGGAGGCGGGGCCTAACAGTAAACGACTCGTTCACATATTCTAACACCATCTCTCTCTCTGCGGACCTTCTTGCTGCAGCTGATGGGCAGGTTGCCGACGAACACCGTCCTCTTCTCCTTCACCACCTCCTCCTCTTTGCTGGCCTTCAGCTTGTGCCTCTTCATCACCCAGTGCTCCGCACTGGTCTCCGCGTCCGGCGCCTTCCTCTTCTTCTTCTGAGCGGGCCTCGTCTTCCCTCGCTCGTCCTCGTCCGCGTTCTGTAAACTGATCTCCCTAAGAAGAGAGAGAGAGAGGACGATACATTGAAGAAGTGAGAGGGGCGGATGTTACGGGATCAAAGAGGAAAAGAAGGAATGAGGATTTATTTTTCAGGAAAAAGACTTGTTAGGTAAGAAAAATATATAAATAACAACAACGTTATGTACAAATGCAAAAAAAAGACCAGGAGGAACCAGGAGAGACGGCGGCTCCGTGGATTAACAGATGGAAAGATGTCCCTGAACGCCTCACCTGGTCTCCAGCTTCTGGTCGGCTTCCGATTTCTCCGGAAGCGGCTTTTGATTCTTCGTCTTCTTCTTCTGACCTTTGACCTCTGCAGCTTCCTCCTGTGGCTCCTTTGCTTCTGTGCTCTTCACGACGGGCTGCCACGAAAACACAAAACCACGTGAAGGACGAGCGCGCCGAGAGTTCTCCTTCTTGTTCTCACTGTCGTTAAACGTCAGGTTCAGACTCAATTCTCCGTCCCTGCTGCCACAAACACACGACAGCACCAGATGTCGATTCATCCGCCCCTGAAAATAGTCCCCAACAGAAGCTCTATCTCCCCCGGGCAGCCCCCGCCCCCTGTAACTTTCTCTATAGCGCCAGATTACAACAGAAGTCAATCTAAGGTTCCCTTTCCCAAAGAACGGGTCTTTGTTCTTTTATTAAACAAACTAAATGGCCGTATGTTATTGATATAGATTTTTTTTCTTGCAGGAAACTAGTTAAAGAATTCTTAAACTGCATTTAATTGTCGAACGTCATTAAATGTGAACATTTACCGTAACTCTCGTTTCCTGAGTGTGACACAGCAGCTCTCCTCTTCAGGGTGGCTCCGCCTCTTACCTGCAGCTCTGTGGGTGTAAACCTCACCTTCACCTCCCTGAGACTCACACAGTCGTCTGCCAGTGGCGGCAGGTGAAATATTTTTTTGGGGTAGGGCCATTCAATCTATTTCTGCAAACATCCCTGTATGATTCAAAACAAGTATCAAACATGCTTTTCTACTTTGTAGTTGAATATTTAACATTTATTCCAACACTGCTGACATCATGAGGACTTCTTATTCCCTCTTATCTGCAGCTCTTATGAAAGACCGGCAGGAGGAAATGCAGAAAGAGCTTTATGAGAACTTCATATGATACACAAGTTCAAAATACACCGACATAAAACGTAGTCGTTCATAAATATATGTTGAAATGCCCGAACCTTCAGGTACATGCTTGGCGTTTTGCCAAAAGCCGATCTCCCTGAGATGGCTTCTCTGCTGTTGCCCTTCAAAACAAAAGCTCAACATTGAGTATAAACTGAGAGTATATTGAGTATATAACTATTTGCATTGTTCTAACAAAGTGATTGCACATTTGGTTTACTTGAATGTAATTGCAATTCTATTTATTCTATTATTTGAAAAGGTACAGATGGAGTCATCACAAAACGTTTTTTTCACTAAAAAGTCAGCAGAGACCATTTTGTTGGGCGGTGGGGCATGAACATCTTTCTTCAAGGTTGGGCGCCACAGAAACAGTTTGAGAGCCACTGCTTTAAAGGAATAGTTAAAAACATTAGAAAGAAAACAAAGTTTGTCTTCTAAGTGGACTTATGTGTCTCAACTGTCTTTGTTTTTAATGTCGTAAAACATTGGTAGTTTGACTCTGACTGTGTGTGTGTGTGTGTGTGTGTGTGTGAGGTAAGGAGAAAGCAGAAGGCAACCAAAGAGGAGACGGCGGGCATGGCGAAGGTGAGCTCACACCTGTTGGATCACTTCCTGATATCACCTGTCAATCAACTCGGAGCAGATGAGTGAGCTGTGTGGTTTCTCTACAAAGTCTTCATCACATCATGTCAACATCTTCACTGCATGCTCTGTAACTGATGATTATATTTGTAGTAGAAGCAGTCAGCATCATTTTTAGGCTTTTATTCTGAAGGCAGCAGTCAGTGATCAGCCGGTTGCTTTTATCTGGCTCCTTATTGGATAATGGGGATTGAAGGAGCGTTTCTCCCAGCATGCAGCTGGACTTCAACTGGCTCACAGGTCAGAGCTCCTCTCGGGACGATGACCTCCTGTGAGGTCTGACCTCAGGGACCCGGAAGGACCCGAGCGAGGAGCTCGAGTTCCCGTGGCTGACCGTTGTTTGTCCTGCAGCTCCCGGACCTGAAGGACGCCGAGGCCGTGCAGAAGTTCTTCCTGGAGGAGATCCAGCTGGGGGAGGAGCTGCTGGCTCAGGGTAACGCCTCCTCGCACCGACACCGGCTGCACCTTCAGTTTGATTGCCGCCCGCGTGCATTCTCATTGGTCCTCAGCGAGTTAAAGTCTCTCCCCTGGGGGAGGGGCTTCCTGTGAGACGCCCCGAGTGCTCGTCTTCACGCCTCGTGTCTGTGCTGCGCTCCACAGGCGACTAGAGAAAGGCGTGGACCACCTGACCAACGCCATCGCCGTGTGCGGTCAGCCGCAGCAGCTGGGTGGTCCGTGTACGTAATGTTAGTTTGTTTTTTCGTTTCATTCCAAATACGGAATACGGAAATCACGTGGTTTTTTCGTTTTCCGTTTGAAAACCAAACAGGGAAAAAGGAATACCACCTCCGTATTTCGTTTCTGCCGTCTGAAACCAAAAACGACAGAACGGAAGTGCTTAAAATGAAGTCAAAATAAAAGCCAGTGATACATATTCGTATTAACCTTCGAAGAATATTAATTAATCAATATAAAGAATAAATAATTAAACGGGCATATTTTAACGATGCAAACACATAGCAGGGTATTAATAAATTATTTAATTTAAAATATGGATTTTTATTTCAAGATATTCATGTAATTTGCATGCAAAATAGGTCTACCGAACAAGCGGACAAAAATTCAACCAGCGGCAACACTTCAAAAGTAGCCCAATTCCGGCGAAAACCGGACCTGGCAACACTGCCTGGTTGGTTAATAAGCAATACTTATAAAGTAGGGAAAGTGAGAAGATGTGTGAGTGTGTGGGGTGTGTGTGTGTGTTTTGAAACATATGGTTGGAGGAGCAAGAAAGAATGTCCCACATTTACAAAAACAAATGGTCAATTTGACCGCAACATAACAGGAGGGTTAAATGTAGTTGACACTACAAAGGGTTGCATTTTGGGTAACTGAGTTTATTCTGTGTTTATCTCCGCAGTAGGCGTGTTTAGGTTTGCCACTGCTATATACACCCTTTTGCACTGAAGCACGTAAGATGGACTCCAGCCTGTTACCTTACTTAGATATTGTACAACAAATGATGCATAGTGGCTGTAGTGATGTGGACATAAAAACCACTTGATATTTGAATGTGGCTTGCGTGAGGCGTCCGTGGCCAATATTGGAAGTTTTGTAAAGACCACGGGTTAAAAGACAGCGGTGACGGACCAACAACTTGAGCTGCAGTCTCAATGCAATAACACAGGTAGAGTGCAGTTAATTTATTTTGCTGAAAAAAATGCATTCAACGAAACTATAAGTGTGTGTAAAGGTTAGTATGTTATACTTTAACCCTCCTGTTATGTTCGTTTCTTACATACAGCCGTCATGCTCCCGGGTCAGTTTGACCCAAAAGTGGTCAGAAACAAAAAAATCCTAATAACTATAGTTTGTACCTCATCACCAACACCATTACTAACAATCCAATCAGTTTTTAGTGGAATTGAGTTATTCACCCCTCCATAGATTTAATGAAAAATACATGTTCAAACTATTTTTTAGGTACATTGAAAAAATCTAAATCTAAATTAAATTGCATTAGTTTACTATAACATGTATATTCTCCTACATTTTATTACCATTTAGTAAAAAAATGTCATGGGGTGATGTAGATAAATAGAGATGAGACACCTGTGTTCAGGGTCATAATGACCCGCCCACTAAAAATCAAGCCAAATGAGTCATAAAGGATTTGTATTGAAAGTAAACTTTAGTTATGTTCATTTATCGTGTTGATATGCATAAATTATGTTATAAAAGATGACCAAAGGCCAGCACATAGTCATCCTCTTGGTGCAGTCGTATGGATCTTCAGAAATGTCACTCTTGCCTCTCTTCAAAACTTGAGAGCCCTGAACAGGGTGTGTGTCACTCTCAGTCACCCAGTCTATTAGAAGTACTAGAGCACCATATTTATTAGGAGAGACATGAAAGAAAGCCTTACCTTAGTATCCCATGTCCAATAAAGGTGTATTTAGGGGGAAAATGAGAAACATTTGTAAAGTGTGGTTCTAGGGTGATGGCTTTTACACAGGCAGGATATAGATGGTTCATACAAACAGATGGTAAGAAAGACTGTCCCACATTTACAAAGAGGGGGGGGGGGGACTCCATAATAGCTATTGTATTTAGTAGTTATATCGTTATTGTAACAAGGTCCGAAAACTGTGCAGCTCACGCAGCTCAGCCGCAAATACCTGCCGTAAAGTGTGATCCATGTGCGTCATTCTGTAACTTGCTTGTATTTATTACAATAACAAATGATAACGACATCTTTTAACATTAAAGTTAGACACAGATCTGATTAAAGGTCAACATCTGAATCCAACTAAATAATGTAGCCTACTGCTAATTAAATTTCTCTCTTACAACTATGAAAATGTATCGAGTAAAACATGTTTAAACTGCAACTAGTTTTCATAATCATCTATAATTCAAAACACTTAACAATTAATCGAAATTTAATTGGAGTTGAAGTTGACGTTTCATGGCTTAACATTACAATGCAACATGTATTCCTTTCTTTATCTTCAGGGTGGTCCTACCTATGGCAGGAAAATGATGACTGGGAGTCTTGCAGCTGCAGGTGTCTTCGCATCAGAGGGTCGTGTTGGAGCTGTTTTGCGCAACATTCACCCACCTTACCATAAGGCACGATGCCAGGTTGTTGTTTTTTTCTCAAATTAGAATATGTTGTGCTATTCAATAAGGTCATGATGTTCTTTTTTGTCTGTGTTTAAGGGAGCAAGGAACCTCAACCCTCTTCCTTACCATGCAGCCTATGTGGGTCACAAAATCCACATGGACCAAAATGAGAAGATTGTCATGTTTGGCGTGACTCATGTGCTGGCAATAGATGGCTTCTCCAGCAAAATTGTTGGACAAGCTACTATGCCTGTAAAGAACAACCTCACCATCTACAATGACGTTTACAGGTAATTGAAAAGACTATTGTCCTTGTACCCTAAACATTACAAATCATCCCCATTTATGAGGTGTTTTAACAGGGTGTCTGTGGGTCCTTAAAAACAAAAATGCATTTAAATCAAATATCTTACAATTTCTTGAATACCATTTGTCAGCTCTGAAAAATGTACTTGATTAGGAAGAAGCGCACATTTTGAGTGGATTTAAATTCAATATGGCTTGTTAATGTATTAAAAGAAAATGCTCAATTTAAGTGGGATTAGTCGCATGTGAAAACCTTCATAATATATATTTTTTTAGTTTGGATTTGAATCAACGTATTAAATTGCATTCATATTGGTCTAAAAAAGGACTTAAATTAAACTTATTGAAAACTACAGAAACCCTTTTTAAGCAGCAAGTTAAAACTCATCTCACCTCATAACACAAGACCTACTACACATTTAGTAAATGTATCTGACACCATTAGCCTTACCCTCCATTACATTACATTACATGTCATTTGGCTGACGCTTTTATCCAAAGCGACTTACAGTACTGTTACATTCATTTACCGTAGACACAGCTACAGGGAGCAACTCAGGGTTAAGTGTCTTGCTCAAGGACACATCGACTAGGGCGGGGATTGAACCTCCAACCCCCTCGGGGGGGCAAGACGTGGATAGTGGGAATTCACTGACAGCCAATGAAATTGCAGTATTATCTACGCTGTCCAATGTCCTGAAAAGCCACATTTGGACGCGGGTTCGAGACTCAGTTGGGCTGTTTATCAAGAAAAGTGTTCCCTACTTTGCTATTTTTGGAGTGTCACTTTATCCCAGTGGCAGACAGATTATATCAGTACTTGACTTATTTATTTATAACCTATATGTAACATATTAGTTTTCTTCTCATAAACATTTGAATTGCAATTACTTAAATTAAATATGTCTTGACTGTTCACTAAAATGATTGACATATTAATGACACATGTAGACATTAGTCCATGAAATATATTTATTCACAACAAGGACAGTAAATATTGAACACACGGCCATAGTGCAAGGTCACACAAACAATAAAACAATAATAAAAATAGTAAAACAAATATAATTTATATCATAAAAGAATGTAATTATTAAAATAAGAAAAGATATATACATGACAAAACACTGCCCATCTCTTTATTTGCTCTTGTCAGCGGCCCATCTGTTTTTCCGTCTCATAGAAGGCAGATGCCTTGAACTCTCTCCGTCATCTCCTTCTCCATGCCCTGGTCTCTGTACAGGGAAAAATACTTTGGCAGGACAATAAGCACTTCCCTGCTACCGGGAACCCGGTGTGAATGTGAGGCTGTTTGGGCTAACTGCTCAGTCCCATCCCACAAAAGCGACACCTTGGACCAGTGTTCTGGGGTTCTGTGTGCTGGGATTCAGTTCTCTTCCTCTTCTGCTGGCCTCTCTCCTCCACCCTTTTCTTTGTGGCAGACAGTTCCTGCTGAAAGAACTGTGTTCCTGCAAAGTCATTAAATGGCATTTTTGGGTTTGTCAGACCCTCAGCACCGTAAGCTTTAAAAACTTTAGTGGAGCAGTAAAAGTATCTGCTGGTAGAAGAAGTGGATGGAGTAACCATCATTCTCATACCTGGACTTTGGCTGACCACAGGAAAGGCACGTTTTTGTCTGCTTCTTTGAAGCCACTGGTTGTTGTTGTTGCTGCTGATGCTGTTGTTGCTTTTCAATAATATTTTGCACAATTTGCTCAATAGAGGCTTTAGTGAGGGTCTGACTAGGTGGAGGTGGGTTCACGACTGCAACAGGCATTGTTACAACCCGGCACCCAGATGCGTCTCGCTGCCCTTTGTCAGAAGCGATGCTGCAGAGTTCCTGCCGCTCTTGCAGTTTTTCGGGGCTGGTGTTTAAAGACGAGCTGGTGTTCAGTAACTTGCAGAGGTGTTTAACATATTGTAAGATGTGGTGTTTAGTTGTTAGGTAGATGGGTACGTATTGTTTGGGTCTGTGCAAGAGTTGTGAACTAGAGCAGCATAGTCCTGGTCCACTAGCTTGAGCATGTCCTTCATGCCACGGTGTTTATTGAGCAGGTTGTCAATAGTTGCCTTAATGGGGCGGCGTACCGCTTGTGGTCCAACACAAACACTCTCCCCCTGTCTTCACAGGTCCAGTGCTGAAGGCAGTCGGCGAGGACAGCAGCCGGCAGAGGCGGCCGACGTATGTTTCTCATGAAGCAACAAAGACAAAGGATACAATAAGTTATTCAGATCTACAGAGGAAACCTCCTGAAAATGAATATGATTAAAATTCAGTTCCTACTAACTAAAAGTCTGGTCCATTACTATGCCTGTGTGTTTGATGTTACCTGGATCTATCGGAGGCCGGGAGTCACGTCTGGTTTGACAGCAGCAGAATCCACAGGAGGCGTGGAGGAAACTGGAACTTAGCTTCTTGTGGTGCCATAGAAGGGGTGAGGATGACTGGACAGTAGGCACGCTGCTTTGAGGAGGTGGATTCAGGGCCGGGGGGCAGGAGTCCGACTTGCTCCTGTGCTTGTCCCAGTCCACAGGAACTGGGCGGCAACCAGGCTCAACGTACTGCAGGCCAAACTTCTCTCCAGTGTCGGTGCTAGAGATGAAATGCTGGATACTTCATCTGTCCCAACACCCGTTCGGAGGCTGCGTTGAGCTGGGCCATCAATGCAGGATCAAAGACGGCTGGGAGGTGAACGCCCGGCTGCTTCAAGTCCACCAGGCGCTGGTAATTCCACCGGGCCACCCCAGTCATCCCCTGAGCTTGAAACAGCTCAGGGGAACTCCGTGTTCAGAATCACCCACACTGAGCCTGGTGGAAGTGATATCCCTCCTGCTGGGATGTGCCTCTGATGGGGATCCACACAGGAACTCTGGCCCCTTCACCCTGCACGTGATTCAGCTGCACTGATCCTCCGCGCCGATACAAAATCCCTCCTTCAACCACAGGATCACTCAGGCAACCTCGCAGGATGTGCACGCGCTGGATCCGCCACACCTTCAGCATAGAGGGCTTGAAGAGGGGAACGCCATTTGGATCACTGGCCAGGTGAAACTGCTGGAACACTCCCTCCACTCTCTTGACGAGCTCCTCGGGCTCTGTGATCCTGGTCCTGCAGTGCTCCCAGATGTGTCGGTCGGCGGCACGGTGCTCTGGGTTAAAGACCTCTTTCTCGTCGTCTGGCAGATGAGGAGGATGACGAAGATGAAGAAACAGCTATAAAACACACACAAAACAATATCAAATATGCTGAATAGAATACAGGATTAATAGCAAATGGTCTGAACTGTAAACGATTGTGAATCTTCAGGGAGGGGAAACAAATAAATAAAAGAGAACACATGTTTACTCACAGCTCTGCACATGTTGCTTTGAAGGAGAGATGCTTCGCGCATCATCCTCTCCAACTCTTCATCTTCATCCATCACTGTGATGCAAACAAACAAGTTAGAAAGAAAGAAAGAAATATCTTCTTGCATTTGCGCTTGTATGACTTGCATGTAGATCCCTGACAAGACACCAGACTCACCAATAGCTTCAGCAGGAGCATGTGAGGCGTGTGACATCAGAGGGGAGACAGTGGGTGGCTGCAGCTTCTTCTTCAGGTAGAGTTGTAGCTTATGCATCTTTGTGCCTGCAGTGCAGTTCTTCTTCTTCATGATGAAGGATGCATATCCGTCCTCCCTGCTCTCCCAGACCTCTCGCCAGGTGCTGTAGGCACGAGTCCCAAAACCCACCAGCTGGTCATCCTCCGATGCTGCTGCTGTCACAACTGGCTTGTGTTCCTCATAGTTGAGGAGAGACTGGATTTCTTGAAACATGAGGGAATAGTTGATAAAGGACATGAGGCTGTCCTTGTTGTGCCCTGCTGCCATGAACACTCCTGCAGCTTCCTCTCTTTGCTGGTTCCTGATGAGGTAGATGGTGTATCCAATGTCATTCTCCAGAAGCCGGCGGAAGGACTTCCCCTTGTACTTCCCAAACTGCAGGATGTAATCTCCAGACACCTCGGTTGTATCTGAAGGGTCTCCTCCTCTCTGGCGGACCACAGTCAGTGCGTTCTGCCTGACCCGCCAGCTCCTCCCATGACAGCTGCAGACTTGTCCTGCAGAGACGGGTTGTCTTTCAGGACTTTGGCTGCATCGCTTTCCCGAGATCCTGGCCGAAGAAATCCCTGTGGTCCCTTACGAGATGAAACACACCATTCTCCCAGGGTAAAACACATGTCTGCTCATCTCTCCTGTTATGACAAAGAGTAAGGATATTAATACACTATAGACATGCATTGTTTCCAAACAATATAGTTTACCTGAACCTTAAGTCCTTTGTTGGGCACACTATTTACATGTCAATGGCAGGCAGGCAGACGAGCTACCCCCCCCTCCATCTCCTGTGTACATGGGTGAGGTTAACCCTTACAGTCACTGTGACTCAAGTAACAATGAAGTGTGAAGGGTCTTATCAAGAAATGATCTCCATTCCCTTTGTGACCCCGTCCCAAAAATATCTGCATCAGACCTATGAGTACACTTTTATATAAACACATTATCACATTCTGCTGTTCTCTGTTTTAACAGTGATGGAAAGTATACAGAACTTCTACTTCAGTAAAAATAGAAATATTAATACCACCACATGGTGGTCCCTGCATTAAAAAATAAATAAAAGTAAAAGTTACAATTACTCACTACTGTTCCAATATGCTGCTGGTCGTTTAATCTATAATTACACCTTTATTAGTTGAGTGTAATACATATGGAGCAGTTAATATACGCGTGATATGTTAAAAAGTAAATCTTCATCCAGCAACGTTAACCGAGGAGGGGTATAGCAAGGAGACAATAAAAAGAAACTCCGTGACTCCCTGTTTAGTTTACCGTTCCTTCACAAGCGTGTATGTAACGTCAATATCCACAGTATTGATATGGTCAATGTAACGTCCAGCATATCCACTGTATTGATATGGTGCATTCCGACAGCATTATTGTTTAATGATGTAAGCGTTAACTTCCAGTTTCAACAGCGCAAACCGCAAATCACATACGAGATAAACTGAAAAACACCAACCAACTTTGGTAGCGCGAACAAGAGACTGTCAAGACTAATTATCATTACATGTTAGTTCATTGTAATAAGTTAGAACGACTTACTATTGGATGCAACAGTGGAGAGCTCCGTACGTGCAGTCGGTCCTTCTCACAGCAGACTGAATGAGACGGAGGAGGGGGAGGAGCAGCGGGAGGAGCATCACTCTGAAAACAGCGCCACTGAGCTACAAGGTGGCCAGAGATATATTACATCGGCGATTTAGACACCGCCACCAGAGGGAGATAGAATGGGAAGCTGATTTGAGGGCCCGCTCTCCCCATTAGCTGCAAGTCGAAGTGTCCTTGAGCAAGGCACTGAACCCCCAGTTGCTTCCTGGGCGCTTCACCGCAGCCCACTGCTCCTTAATAACTAAGGATGGGTTAAATGCAGAGAACTAGTTTCCCCTTGTGGATTAATAAAAGTGTATATTTATTTATTTATTTTAAAACTAAGATACTTGACCAGATAAGGCCATATCTCACATTTGACAGCCGGCCCTCTGAACAAGAGAGGCCTTATGATTTTTTTTCAGTCTGGCCACGAAAATCCTAGACTAGCCCCAGTTAAATAGAACGGAATAAGAATTCTCTCTCTCTCTCTTTTCTCTCTCTCTTTTCTCTCTCTCTTTCTCTCTCTCTCTTTTCTCTCTCTCTCCTCTCTCTCTTTCTCTCTCTTCTCTTTCTCTTGAATTCTCTCTCTTCTCTCTCTTTTCTCTCTCCTCTCTCTTCTCTCTCTCCCTCTCTCTCTCTTTTCTCTTGAATTCTCTCTCCCTCTCTTCTCTCTCTCTCCCTCTCTCTATTTCTCTAAACCTTAACTAGCACGTCCAGTAGACAGCTGGTTGAGGCTTTGAAATCTCGGTGTTTTTGTTTGTTTATTTGATTTTCCCAGTAAGCGACCGGACCAGTTGTGACATCATGTTTTTCAGCCCAGCGCTAATGTTGTAGTTGATTTATCACAAAACAACGTCAGGGGGACAAACACCGTGGAGACCTGTTTGGTCTGGTGCTGCGGGTCAGAGGAGAAGAAGGTTGCAGCGCCGCTTGGTGGCGAGTGGCACTGCGGGGAGGAGGAAGTGGAGGGAGGGAGGAGGAGGGGCGCAGCGGGGAGGGAAGGGAGGAGAAACTGCGTGAGCGCCCGTGGAAGCTTGGAACCACTGGGCGAAATTCTCACAAGAACTCAAATAAATGCCCCGTCGGATATTAAAACACATTTGGTGGGACTTGATGACAGAAAGAGTAATGTTTATTCTTAAATACGGATGAATAAAAAAAATGTGTCTCCAGCAAAAAGGGCACTTTACTCATCCAGGGCAAAGGGGCTGGTGCTTGAGCACCACTAGGGCTCTATCTGTGCACGTACCTGCGGGAGGCCTCTGGATCTATTGTTCTGTCCATCCTGGAGAGGGATCCTCCTCTGTTGCTCTCCTGAAGGTTTCTTCCCTTTTTTCCCCCTGAAGGGTTATTTGGGAGTTTTTCCTGGTCGATGTGAGGTTTGGGGCAGGATGTCTATGTGTACAGATTGTAAAGCACTCCGAGACAAATTTGTAATTTGTGAAATTGGGACTATACAAATAAACTGAATTGAATTGAATTGGAACTGTCAGTCAGCCAACCGCAAGGCCGGTTTCACCTCTTTGCCATGGAGCAGTCGCTTGACTTCCTGGCTCTCCACTGAGACCTGGATCACAGCAGACTAACACGTCTACCTGCTCTCTCCTCGGCCTTCTCCTTCAACCCACATCACACCCAGACCCTACTGGTCGGGAATTGGAGCTACAGAATTTACTCATCTCACCCACATGGTGTTTCTCTCCCTACCGCTTCCCACTCTTTATCCCACTGACTCTTGAGTTTCATGCTGTGACCGTTACTCATCCGGTTCAACTACACATGGTTGTTCTCA
>NW_026613262.1:197522-228826 GCF_029220125.1 Pseudoliparis swirei | reverse complement strand
ATAAAAAGATGAAAGAAAAAAACATTGGGTTTTTTTGAAAATGAAGATTAGTTTCTCCCCGGAGAGATGATCAGAGGGAGGTTTATACCATCAAAATAACAAGGACAAAAAAGAGTTTCTCCTTTAAAGGGGCACAGTTAGATGGGAAACTTCGTCATAAGGGGCCCGATTAGTCCCCCCCCAAACCCTTTTACCCCGACTAGGAGAAGAACTGAAGGACCCCCTCAAGATCTGTACTCATTTATTTTCAAAAAAGTCCAGTAACCCACTTCGGATTTCGTTTGATGAGTCCCCTTCCTGTTGGGACTCTCTGGTCACTCCTAAATCCATTCAGTCTTTTGTTTAACTTGAACCTCGTAATAAAGTTTTTCTGAAGAGAACTCTGTGTTCCTTAACAGCCGGGCACCTTGAAGAACCTCTGTGGATTGCAGGCTTCTTTACCTGGAGCAAAATTTCACTTGTTTCCGATCAGACAGGATGGGTTTATGAGCTGTTTCAGGATCCAAAAGTCACGTCTGCAAACTTCTGATTCTTTTCCCTATTATTTACTTGTCATGGTTTTCTCTACAGTGAGAAGCTCACCAACAGCTCTGCATGATCAATCACACCACTTCCTCCTTCTGTTTGTGTCTGAGTGGGAATGATCAATGAACAGTCAAACAGGAAAGTCAGAGAGACTAGCCCAAAAAATTTTTTATCCTCCCGGTTTTCCCCCTTTATTTTGTGCACTTGGCAGAAGTGTTAATTGTTTAATTATCAGGGGAAAAAGAAGCCCCAAAGAATGGTTTTTAACCGGGAAAGGTTTAAAAACAAAGTCTCACCATGGGAAAGATTTTGATTTAAAAATTTTATTTTAAAGAAGAAAAGAAGGGCTTTTATTTTTTGGGAAAAAATTTTCCGGGGGTTTAAGAAAGGGCCCCCTTTTCAGGGGGCCCCCCCACCTCAGCTTTTGAAAACCCCCCACTAAAAAGGGGGCATGGCAAAAAATAATAAAAACCCTTTAAAAAAAAACAAATTTAAAAAAACCGTTGAAAAATTTAACAAATCACAGGGGATTTTTTTCCCCATTACTTAAAAAAGGAAGGGCGAAATTTTAACCCGAAAATTTAAAAAAAAAGAGGATTAGTTTTTTTAAAAAAGGGAAAGGGGTTTTTTTTTTGGAAAAAAGGAAAATTTTTTGGGTTTTTTTCCTTGGAAAAAAGCCGAACAGGGATAGTCATTGGGAAAAGAAGGGGGGTTTAAAGGGAAGGAAATTTAAAAAAAACAGGAAAAACGGGTGATAAAATAATTTAGTTGGGGAAAAGGTTTAAGAAGGTTTTAAAAAAGGAGTTTTAGAATTTTTTTGGGGGAAAATGGTGAACACAAAAAAGGGAAACAAACTTTAAGCAGGGTGTGGTTTTTTTCGGGGGTTTTTTTTTTGTAATAAAACAATTTTTTTTGGAAAAATTTTATTTTAACAAGGTTGGGAAAAAGGGTTTAAAGAAAGAAGAAACGGGACTGAAAAAACAAGGGCTAGATAAAAAAGAAGGAACCGGGAGTAAAGTTTTTAAAAGGGGGGTTTTTTAAATATTTATATTAGTGGTAAAAATTTTGGGAAAATAAATTTAAGGAATCCTCAACGGAAATGCCAACCCAAGGAAGGTTAGTTTGAATGAAGTCAAATTCTGGGAAACAAATCTTTATGAATTTAAAGAGGCCCGAAAAACTTATTGGAAAGCCCGAAACCGCAGGGGGTTGAAACCAGTTTTTCGTGCTAAATTTAAGTGTCTTTAATATTTTTTGAAAATTTTTTAAATTAACAGAAACATTTTTAGAAATAAATTTAAATGCTGAATTTGGATTCTATTCTTCAGTCTTAAAGAGAATTTTAAAGAAAAATAAAAAGGAAATGTTTAACAAAAAGAATTTTTAAAAATAAATGTAACAAAAAAGTTAAGGAATAAAATCAAAGATGTAATTTTAGTTTCTTTATTTAAAGAAAAAGGTTTTTATGAAGTGTGATGAAAGGGCGGGTTTGGGAAATTAAAGGTTTAAATGTTTCAATTGAAAGAAATTATGGATAAAATGGTTATTTTAATTTAAATTTAAAATTTTTTAAAAAATAAACAATTTGTTAGGTTTTTAAGGTGGGGTAAGTGTTTCCAATGAAATTTTTTTATTTTGAGTGTTTAGATAATGAAAGTTTGGTTAAATTTGAATTATAAAAAGAATTGGGTTTTAATTAAAATTTTAAAGCTTAAGAGGTTTGTAGAAGTTGTAAAGTTGAGAAGGGAAGGGGAAATTTAAAGGGTTGAATATTTATTTAATAAAATTTAAATAAAGAAAAATGAAGGGGTGTTTTTTTTCTGAAAAGGAATTTAAAAAAAAAAAATTTTTTTTATAAATTTGGGTTTTTGAATTAAAAAGGAATTTTTTTTATAATATTTTGAAAACAATATAATAAGAAACAATGTTAAAGGGATCATTCAATTTTCGAAAAATTTTTTTGAAAAATTAGACAGGTTTTTTAAAAAAAAAATGGTTTAAAATTCTGTGAATAAATTTATAATACTTAATATGAAATTGATTTTATTTAACTAAAAATTATTTAATTTTTAATATTGGAAAATTATGATAAAAAAGTAATCAGTTTTTAAAAAGTGTTCGTTTAAAAGATGGTGAGATTAAAAGATTTAAAAAATGGAGAGATAAATTTTTTTTTTGATGAAGGTCGGTGTTTTTTTGGGCCGAATTTAGGTTTAATTTGGTGTTAAATGTTTCTTGGTGTGATTTAAAAAAAAAAAAAATTTTAAATTTTTAAAGTGTTTTGATTTTGAAAAAAGTTGTAGGTAAAGTTAAAATACTACGTTAAACTGTTGATGGTTTTTAAAAGGAATAGGGTTTTCATTTGGGTGTCTGTTTTTGCCATTGGGATTTTAAGAATGGTTAAAAAATGTTCTTTTATCCAAGAATTGTGTTAAAAGATCTTATTATTGACTATTTGGGTCCTAGGCAAATTTAAATGGTATTTGATTACCTTTTTTGTTTTTTTGATCATAAGATTTATCTTGATACGGAAAAGTAATATTTTCAAAATTAATTATATTTTCTAAAATAAATTTAAGTGAAATTCTATTTTTAGATTGTTTAAAAAAAAGAAAATTTTGAATGTAATGATAAAATGATTGAAAAAATGGTAAAAAAATTATTGGTTTTTTTAAATTGGAGGGCTCTAAATTTCAAAATCTCAACCATTTTGTCCAAATTTCCCAAAAAAATTGAACCTAGGATAAAAAATAAAGGAAAATGGAATGACTTTGGGTTAACGGTTTCAATGGAAAAATTTCTTTCAACTTGGGGTTTTCCTTGGGTTTAAAAATTTTTGCATGGTATTCCCCATAACTGCTGTGGTTTTCCTAAAAAGGCCACAAAATAAGGTTTAAAATTCCCCAATACTAATACAAGAGTTCCCAATTTTTAAATTATCTTCAAGGCCGATTTTCTAATACCGGGTCTGGAAGCCAAGGAATTCCAAATTTAACCCTTTTCCCAACCAAAAAGGGTTTTAAAGACGTTTTTCCACAACTGCAAGTCCTTTCCCACCCAAACTCCGAAATTCAGAACTTAGGAAGCACCTTAACCCCGTTAAATCTCAAAATTAACCGAAAAGGGTTTTAACAATTAAGGGGAATGTGAATTTTAGAGGGCCCCAAGACCCAACTTGATGAATTTTCTCATGGGGTAAATGAACAGTTTTTAAGTCCCGCTTTCACGAATGACCCGTTGGGAAAATTGGGTGGAATCCCCCATTTGTTCAATTTCAGGGGTCGAGAACAAATTAACCCCAGATGGTTAAAAGTTTAAACCCAGTCGTTTTAAGATGGTCCGCCTATATTTCAGTTCCCCCTTCCCGGGCGAACGTTGGAAATTCATTTCCCCTTTGAGAGAAAAAGGGTTTTAAAAATACTTTTCCCCGGGGAAAAACCAATGAATTACTGGATAAAATTCCCCTGGGAAAAAAAAACCCCATAAACAAATTTCGTTTACCTTTTAAACCTATTGGGAAAATTAAAAAAAAAAGCACCAGCCAGCATTTTTCCCCAAATCCCCATCAAATGAAAGTGTACCCATTTTAAAAAAGACCTCAACCGCCTAGATACGGTTAACAAATCGACGGAAATACATGCCGATGGTGCGACATTGCAAGCCCTGTTTCCCCCCATGTTCAAATCCCTTACAAAAAAAAGGGGGGAAAATGGGGGAAAATAAACCTTTTCGGTAACCATTATAAATTTTGGGAATTTTTCCAAAGGGTTTTTACAAAGCCTCCATACAATCATTTAAACCCATATATTTTCAGGACTCCCACAGCGTTTAATAAAATACATTTTTTAAAATTAAGCCCATTGGAGAACATTCCGCAGCTTTTTTGAATAAATTGTTTAATTTTCTTCCCCAAAATTTTTAAAGGTCTTTTGCCTTTTAAAGCCTGCGGTGCGGGACATTGGTTTTCAAATTGGAAGAGCCCAATTTTAAAACAAGATCGAATCAATCAATGTTTAAATTGCTCTTTAAAGGATTTCAGAAAGGGGGGTTTCCACTTTTGCCCTTTTTGGGGCAAATTTAAAAATTTTTTAAAATTTCCCCGAGTTTTTCAACCCTTTTTAAAAAAATTGGGGAATTTTTTAAAAAAAACCCTTTCCCCGTCCCAAAGGGTTTTTTGGGGGAAATTTTGGACCCCAAAAGGAATAAAAAGTTTCCGGCAAACGGGCCAAAAAAATCCCGGGGAAAAGGGCCCCCCGGGGGGGCCCTTTTTACGGGGAAATTTTTCCCCCCCCCTTTTTACAAATCCCGACTAGGGGTTTTTTCCCCAAAAAATTTTTTGGGGAATCCTTTTTTTGTTTCTTGGGTTTGGAGGTTTTTTCCCCTTACCGGGAAATGTTAACCCCAAATTTTCCCAAAACCCTTTTTTTTTAAAAGCCAAAACGGGGAATTCCCGCCCCCTTAAAAAAGGGGGGGAAACTTTTTTTTGAGGGTTTTTTCCCCCCCTTTTTTTTTCCCCCGGGGTGGGGGAATTAATTTTTGGGGGTTTTTGGGGAAAAGGTTTTTATACCCTTTTAAAAAGGCCTTGGGTTTTTGGGGGTTGGGGTTTAAAAAGGTTTTTTGTAAATAAGGCCCAAAACCTTAAGTTTAAAAAATTTTAAAAAATTTTTTAAACCCCAAGGTTTTTGGGGGGTAAAATTTGCCCCCCAATTTTCCGGGGAAATTCCCAAACCCCAAATTTAAAAACCCCGGTTTTCCGATCCCCGTTTCTTGGGCCCCCTTTCCCAAAGTTTTCCGAGGGGAAAAACCCATTTAAAGGGCACCTAAGGGGGGCAAATTGGTTTAAATTTTTCCCTGGAAAAAAGGGCCCCGGGAACCCCCCTTTGGGGGGGAAACCAAACCCCCAAAAATTTTTTGGGGTTTTGGAAATTTTCGACCCATTTTCCTGGGGGGGTTAAAAAACAAACAAAAATTTGAAAAAATTTTCCCCTTTCCCTTTTCCCCCCCCATCCCGGGCCATGAAAAATGAAGAGTAAGGTGGGGGCGGGGGTTTCCCCCCAAAGGGGAAAGGGGGGCCATCCTTAAAGGGGCTCAAAAAAGGGGGTTTTGCCCCCCGGGTTTTAAAAAATTTTGGGGGCCCAAAAATTTAAAACTTTTGAAAAAGGGTTCATTTAAAAGGGAAGGGGTTTTTTCATCCTTTTTCCCCGGGGTTTTCCCCTTTGGGCCCCGGGGGGAAAAGGGTTCTGGGGGGGGAAAAAAACCTCGGGGAAAAAAAAAATTTGGGTTTTAAAAGGTTTTGAAAAAACCCAAAAATGCTTTTTTTTCTGGGGCCCTGGGGGAAACCCCCGGGGGGTTTTTTTTTCTTTTTTCCCCTATTTTGGGGTGGGAGGGTAAAACCCGGGGTTTCCCCAAATTCCTGCATAAAAAAAAGGGGGGTAAAGTTGGCAAAATTTTGAAAAAAAGCCCCCGTTCAAAATAAGGGAAATGTGGCTAAAATTAAAAAAATTTTTCGGGGGGAATTTTCCGTTTTTTTGGGGGTTTTAAAGAAAGGGGGTTTTTTTGGCCGACTTTTTCCCCCCTTTTTGGAAACCTTTTTAAAAAAAAAAAGGGGTTTTTTTTGGGAGGAATTAAAAAAAACCCCCCCAAAAAAAAAGGGGCAATTTAAAAAGGGGAATTTTTCCAAAAGGGTTTAAAAACCCCGTCGGGTTTTTTTTAGGGAAATTTAAAATTTTTTTAAATCCCCAATTTTAAAAGGCCGTTTTCCCCCTTTTTAAAAACCCAAATTTTCTAAATTTTTTTTAAAATTTGGAAACCTTTATTATTTCCCTAAAACCCCCCAAAAAAAAAAACTCCCCTAATATGATTAGCATTTATTAAAATTAAAATGGGGTTTTTTCTGTATTGAACTCCCCCAAATTTTAAAGGTTTTTTTTTTTTTGGGGAAAAAATTTTTTAAAAAATTTAAATTTTTCTAAATTTTCGGCGCGGGGCTTTTTGGGGAAAAGCTTTGGGCCCTTTTAAGTTTTCCCCCAAAAAATTTTTTTGGAAAATTTTTCCCCCCCGCCCCAAAAAAAATTTTCACCCCCAAGTTGGCCCCCAATTTTTTAAAACAATGCTAAAGAAAGGAAAAATTTGGTAAAAAAAAATAACTATAAAACCTTTAAAAAACCTTTTTTGGTTTTTTGTTAAAACTTTAAACGAAAATTTTTAAAAATTTTTTTCTAAATTTTAAAAATATTTCCGAAAAAATTTTTTAAAACCCCAAAGGTTTTTTTTTTTTCCCAAATATTTAAAAAATTTAAAAAATTATTTTTCAAGGTTTAGAAAATTTTTTAAAAATTTTTTTTAAAAATTCATTTTTATTTTTGGGTTTAGAATTTTTTAGGTCGAACCCTTTTGTTTTTTTAAAAAGGGCTTTGGGGAAAATTTTGGGGGAATGGCCCCCCGAAAACCCCAAGGAAAACTGGTGGGTAGTTTTAAAATTTTTGGGGGGGGGTTTTGGGTTTGGGGATATAAAACCCCCCAAAAAAAGGGTTTTTGGGGAAATTTTGACAAAGGGAAAATACCCCCGAAATTTTAAACCCCTTTTCCCCAAAAAAAAATTTTTGTCCCGGGAAATAGGAAAAGGGAAAATAGGGGGGGGAAACAATCCTAAAGAAAATTGGGAAAAGGATGGGGCCAAAACAAAGGACTTTAAAAAGGGGAAAACCAGGGAAAAATTTTGGGAAGAAAAATGGGCCCCCCCTTTGCCCCGGGGCTTTTTTCCCCCCCCAAAAGAAAAGAAAAAAACCAACCGGGGGGTTCGGGGGTTTATTTTGGGGGGCCCCCCCCCGGTCTTGGGGGGGTTTTAAGGGGGAAAAAACCCCCCCCCAGGGGGTGCGGAAAAACAAAACCCCCCTTGGGGGGGATGGGGGGTAAACCCCCCCGGGGTAAAGGGGGCCCCAAAAAATCCCTCAGGGGTTTGGAAAGGGGTTTTTGGGGGGTTTTGGGGGGTTCCCCAAAAAGTATTTTTTATTGGTAAAAATTTTAAAGCTTTTGGGGGGGCCGGTTTTTCCCCCGGTTCCCCTTTTTGGGTTTTAACAATTTTAAAGTTAATTTAGGGTTAAAGACGGGGGGTTTAGGGGGGGCCCCCAAAAGGGATTTTGGGCCGTTTTCGGGAACCCCCAAAGTCCGGGGGGTTTGGTTTTAAAATTTGGGGTTTTAAACCGAAAAAAAATCTTTGGGATGGGGGTAAAATAAACAAAGGGGAAAATTTAAAAAGGAAAGGGGGGGCCCTTTTAAACCTTTTCCAAGTTCCCTAAATTTTTCACCCCTGGGAAATTTTGGGATTCCCCGCCCCTTTCGAGGTTTTTTCACCAATTTTTTCTTTTTTTAGGGGGTACCCTTTAAAATTTTTTAACGCTTTTTTCCCCATCGGGGGGAAAATTTTTGGGGGGGGGAATTCCTCCCCCGGGTTAACCGAGCAAATAAGGGTTTTTGGGGGTAAGAAATTTTCGAAAGGGGAAAACGGGGCAATAATTTTAACCCTTCCACCCGCCCAAAAAAAAATTTTTCCCCCAAAAATAAAAGGGCCGGTCCCAAACCCAAAAAAAGAAGAAAATTTATTTTATTTTTTGGGGGACAATTTGGGTTTTTAAATTTTTTAAAAAACCGTTTGGTTAGGGCCCGGGGCCCCGAATTAACGGGGAAAGGGGGAAAGGTTTAGGGTTTGGCCCGGGGGTTAAAGATTTTAACCCACCTAAGGTTCACGGCCCCTTTGGGATGGGCCCCCTTGGCCCCTTTGGGGGGTTTTTTCCGAGGTAAGTTTCCCGGGGGGCCCCAAAAAAACGTGCCTTAAAAATTTAAACAAAAACCCCTTTTAAAAAAACTTTTCGGGGGGGGCCCCCCAAAACGCTTCCAAAAAAAAAGGGGGTTTAGAATAAAATTTGGCCCCAGAATAAAAATTTATTTTTAAATTTGGGTTTTTGTCGGGCAAAAAAGGGGGCCCGGGGTTTAAAAAATTTGGGGAAAAAACCCTTTGGGGTTTTGCAAAAACCCGGCCCGGGGGGCCTTTTTCGGGAACCAAAGGTTTTTTTTTTAAAATTTAATTTTAAAAAATTGGTTTTCTTCGCCCGAACCCAAAAGGGAAAAACCCAAAGGGTTTTTTTTTAAAAAACCCCCCAGGAAAAAATGGCCTTTGGCCCGGAAAAAATTTTTTAAATTCCCCCACTTTTTTGGGGTTTTTTTAAAACTTTTGAAAAAATTTTCCTTTTTAAATGGACGGGGGAAAATTTTGGGGTTTTTTTGGGCCAATACCCCAAATTTTGGGTTTTCCAAATTTTTATGATAAAAATTTTTAAAAAAAAAAGGGTGGGCCAAAATTTTTATTTAAATTTATTAAAAAATTAAAAAGGGGTTTTTTTCGAAATTTAGGTTTTGGGACCCAAAAATTTTTAAAAACGGCCAATTTTTTTTTCCAAAATTTTTTTGCGGGACTCCTTTTTTCTCTTGAAAGGCCCAGGGGGTTATTCTTTGGAAAATCAGAGCCCGTCTTGCCAAAATTTGCCGAAACCCAAAAAGGGGTCAAAAAATTAAAATTTTTTACCCCCTTTTGCTTACTTAGGGAAAAAAAAAGTAGGGGTTTACAGAATTTTTGTTTTTTTAAAATTTGGGGTTGGGGTATTTAGTTTGTTTGGGACTCTTCGTTTTTCATCAAGTTCCCCATTTTGGGGAAAGTTTTAAAAGCAGGGGGGATCCGGGGCCAAAACAAATGTCGGCCAGATAATAGGGTCCGATTCATTTTTGGTCAAAACTTCCCCCAAAGGGGAAAAACGGCAGAGTTATAGGGCTTTTCTAAAGTCAACCACTCAAATTCGGGGAACCCCTTTCACCCCAAATTTCGCCTGTAAACCAAAGGGGTAAAAATTCGTGGAACACCATTTTGGTGTTTTTCATCATTTGTATTTTAAAAAATCCCCGAACCTAAGCACCAACTGGGGAAAACATGGTCCCATTTGGGAAAGTTCCTCAAAAACCCCAAATGGGGAAACCCCCCAACCGGGTTTTTGGTGGGTTGTTTTTTTTTTAAACTCACTCTTGGGGTTTATTTGTCTTCGGGATTTTTACCCCCTTTAAAAGAAAGACTCCGCCAAAAAACCCCCAAAGCCTGTTTTTCTTGGGTCCCCCGTTCTCCCCTTCGTAAAAATTTCCCTGAGTTTCCCTTCCCCCCGGCCCTTTCAGACCTTTTTGGGCCTTTTTAAAATTTTCTGCTTTCCGGGGCTGCTTTCCTACAAAGCCTGGGGGGTTTGTTGACCCCTGAATCTTTCGGGGCCTTTTGGAAAACTCCCTGAAAGGGTTTACCCCTTTTTCGGACCTTCCCATCTGTTTCAGGGAAAAACCTTTCCTTTTGGGAAACCATGCAAAACATCAAAAACCTTTTCTTTTCCCCTGAAACCCCAATTTTAACCAAAGCACCCTGTTTAAGTTTCCAGCCCTGTTTAGGGTCTCTTTAAAAATATGAAAGGGGGCCCAGGAAGCCCAAGAAAGGGAGGCCAGAAACCGGCCCGGGGGGCCCCCTTCAGGGGCCTTATTTTTTTCCGGGCAGCTAAGAATTTGGGGACTTTGTTCTTAGTCGCTGTTTCTGAGGGATTTGGAATTAAACCTTTTTTAAAACGGGTTTGAATTTGAACACCAAAAAGGGAAAAGAAAACCTTTTTGGGGAACGGGCCGGTTTTTTTTTCCAAATTATTATCCATTTTAGAATTTTGGCTTTTTTGGGTTTTGACTTGGTCAGGGGGCCACTCCGGGGGAAACCGAACTGATTTGGGAAGGGTTTAAAAAGTTACACCTTAAAAAGGAAAGAGAAATTTATTCAAAAAGTTTAATTTATTTTTAAAAAACCAATTTTTATTTTATAACAATTTCTAACGGAAAAGTAGATAAACCCCTTTTAACCACAGATAAGCCAAAGAAGGGGAGGACTTTGAAGAAAAAAAAAAATAATAATCAGGCATAAAAAAGATTATATAAAAAATTCAGGAAGATTAAAAGAAACAACAGGATCATAAATTTTTTCCCATTTTCTATTTCCATAATTTAGGATTTTGTGTGAGTTTTCCCCTGTTTAAAACCTGGTTTAAATTTCAATTTTTTAACGCCCCAAAAATCTCAAAGGGAAAACTTCTTTGTTTACAAAAAATAAGGGTTTTGGGTTGTTTAAGATTTTTACAAAGTTTTTCCAAACTTGCCCCGTATCAGACGGGATGGGGTTATGGGGGGATAAAGGTCCTCTGAAATTTCTGGCTCTTCACCTTTTCAAACCGCCCCCCAAACTTTTTAAAAAGCCCCCGGGGGTTTTGGGTCTCCTCCGCTAACAAGTTTAATTAGTTTGGGGGAAACCTCCCGAGCCCAGTTTTTTATTATTTGGGGATAACTTAAGGGGGTTGGGGGTTTGAGGGATTTTTAAGTTCCCCTCTTCATAGTAGGACCCTGCCCATTTTCCAGGCGTTTATGTTTTTTCCCGTTTTTATTAGTAGGCCTTGCCCCAAACCCCCAGACCATAAACCAACATTCTTTTTCTGGTCTGCTCTTCCTCACTACTTACGTTGGTTACCTCCTAATCTTCATCTCTTCACACCCGATTTTAGTTTCCTGAGTTTTTTCCTTTAATTTTGTTTCAGGGGAAAAAATTGGGATTTGGGCCCAAAAAGGCAGAAAGACCCGTCTGGGGGTCCTAAAAGCCCCGGGACTGAGACCAGTTTTCCAGGACGGGGCCCATCAGTGTTCTTTGGCTGAATGCTGAGGTCAGGGGGTCTCCAGTAGGAAAGACCACCGGGCGGATTGGGCCTTCTTTGGTTCCCATCGGCCAAGAATTTCCGGTCGGCCTTTTGTTGTCGACTCTCGCGGGTTTTCTGGATCGCTTCTGTAAAAAATTAGATGGGGGGGCGCTGGGCTTGGAAAATTTTTTCCGTGGCACATTTCGGTTTTTATTCCAGAATCTTGTTTTTTTAAATTGGAAGGGTGGTGACGGACAGTGAACACTAAACAACAAAAGTTTTAGCAGCAAAAGTTTCCCAATTCCCTTAAAGAAAAAGCTTCTTTTCAAAAGAGTTTAATTTATTTTTTGAAAAAAAAGTTTTTATTTTACTTTTTTTCAAAAAAATCAAAGTCGTGGCCTAAATCCCTTTTGAAACACCAAAAAGAAATTTGGAATTTGTTTTATAAAAAATAAAAAACAAAACTTTGGTTAAAAAAAAAAAGGAAGAATAAATAGTTTGTAAACGGGTCATTTTTTTCAACTTTTTTCCATTCAAAGGTAAATTTTTCGGGGTAAATCATGTTAAAACAAGTCCAAGACGAAGAATGAGGCATTGGTTAACACAATATTGTCGACTTTAAAATAGGGAGAAATAATTTAAATGTTTTCGCCAAATTTAGTTTTAAGCTAAACTTGGCGGAATTCACCAAAAGGAACGGAGATTTGAGGTCCTCATGATTGGCCCCGTAGGCCGGGGCCCGGGGTGTTGGAAATTTTAAATGTGTTCGGGGTTCCGGGGCAAAAGAGTATAAAGGGTTTTGGGGGACAAAGAGAAAAAGTTTTTTTTAAAAAAACTTGATTTGACTGGGGTTAAGTTCAAATTCTTTTTCCCCTGGGCAGAAGGTTGATTTATTCTTTTTTTTCCCCAAAAAAACAGGAACAAAACCATTCATGCTTCAAACTTTTCCTAAAATAACATTAAAAGGGTTAGGATTCATTCCCTCATTGCAATCTTTTCCCAAGAAGAAAGTGACCTGTGAACCTAAATTGGGAAAATTTCTGGCTTTGATGGTGGTAAACCGAAAGATTTTAAAGTCGGGCCCCCGGAAATAAAAAAAGTTTCCATGTTTTTGGAATGAAATAAGCAAAAAATGTTGGCCAGGGTTTGTTAGCCCTTGGCCCCTTGTAATCTGAAAAAAAATTGGGCGCGGTTTGACCTCTTTGGGTTGGGGGATCAGTGGGCGGGGTTAAAACCCTGCTAAATCTCGCGCCCGTCACCACAGCCCCAAATCTTTCCTTTGAAAAACACTTTTTTTAAGGTGGGGCTGGGTCGAGCCCCAACCGAAGTGACCAAAAAAAGCAAAAAGGCCCTTTCAATTTTAACCCTCTTTTTTAAAAAGCGGGTTTGAGGGGGCAAAAATTTTTGGAAAGCTTTACTTTCAAATGGGGGGGATTTTTTTCAGGAAAAAGGCTTTTGTACGGGGGTTTACCCAAAGAAGGACTTTGGAGGTTCACTGTTCTGTGCCCCGCTTCCGAGATCTTAAAAGGGTTGAAGAACAAAATCCCAGTTGCCTAATCTTGCCCCACAAAAAGCGGCCCCAGATCTTTCGGGGACCTCATGAAAAAACAAAATCCTTAAAGGAAGAGGGAAAAAGGATTTTTCACTGACTCATTGTTCCAAGTTTAAAAATGGCGTGTTTAAATAAACTCTCAGGTGAAGACTTTCCCGGAAAAGGGTACCCAAAAAGGGGGCCAGTTTGACTATCGGGGAGTCAGGGGGGACCCCCCAGGTGAATTGTTGGGGTTTTGTGAATACTGAAAGGAGCTAAACAGTATTATAAAGTACGGGGGGACTTTTTCAGCAAAACGTTGCCCAAAATTTTTTTTCCCCCCCGGTGGGCCCCCCGGGGCAAAAATTTAAGTGCGGGGGCCGTTTTTCCCCAGACCTTTTTGAATTCCATTCTTCCCAAAAAGGACCAAAAATGTCCGGGAAACTGGTGGGAAATAAGGCCTGCTTTTCCCAAAAAGGTTATTCCGTCCTCGGGGGCTCTTACCATTGGTTGTACTTGGGTGAACTTTAAAATTTGCGTTTTGGGGCTTAATTTGGTTTTTTCCCTTTTCCATGCGTCCAACTTGGGGCGGGGCAGACTTTTTTGAAACGATCGCAAAATGGGGATTAATTGGTGAAAGGAAAAAAAAAACATTCAATAGAACTATTTAAGTTTCCGGATGAAAATTTGGCAGGTTTTTTAAATTTCCCAATAGTAATTATGGGAATTTGGTTTCATCTGCAAAAATTTGTTGGGGTTTCAGGCTTTAAATTTTTCTTTTACCATTTTTTTATCCTGTTAAAGAGCTGATTTGAATAAAAATTAACATTTTTCATTTTTGAGGGAAGATAATTTTACTCTACAAGGCTTAGCTTAAGTGGGCTCAGGCTTCCTTATGCAGAGTGTACAACTGGGGTCCCCTTGATTTTTTGGAAAAAGGAGGAGAAAACCAATTTAATAGAAAAATTTAAGTTTTGGGGCCTTTTAATATGTTTCACCCCGGTTTAATTCTAAGCATCGTAAACGGGAATTCTTTTCTAGAATTTTTGTGTTTTTGGCTATCGAAATTTTACCCTTTTTACATTATAGCCTAAATTTTTGAAAAAAAAATTTTCCACATTTTTTTTGGGGGTAACATTTTGATTGGTCCCGTAACTTTTTGGTAAAAAGAAAAATGCTCCCCCCCGTGGCGAGAACCAAAATAAACCATGCAAAATTTGACCGGGCGGGCCTTTTAAGGTGACGGCCCAAAAACTTGGGGAAAGTAACCAGGTGCATCACACTCCTGTGACCAATCATGCTTTAGACAGAGGTTCGGACCGCCCAGCTCATTTGAATATACGGACACGTAAATGTCACACATAAATAAATGAAGAAATACGTGTGGACACATAAATAGAGATAAATAAATGAAGCAATACAGAAATGTAGAAATATATTTATTTAATGATGTCCTGTTGAGTTATAACTTATATTTATTCATTCCTGTATTCATTTATTTATTTATACATTTATTTAAGCATTATTTATTTATTCCTCTATTTATTTATTTCTACATTTATTTAAGCATGTATTTATTTATTCCTATATTTATTTATGTATACTTAAGTCATTTTATGTCCTCCATACAAAGTGAGTTAAAGAGCAGCTCTGACAACAAAGCTCTGCTTACTGATGACTAACACATCACATTTCCTCCAGCTGCTTCACAATAAAAGCTTTAAACTCTTATTGTGAAACTACTAGAGGAAATAGAGGAAGTGATCAATGAACAGTAACAAAAGCAGGAAAGTCAGTGAGAGACTAAACTGAAAACCACAGATTCAGTTACTAGTTTCTAAAGTCCTCCTGAGACAGTTTACAGCAGTTAAAGTGAGTTTCTGTGTCGTGGGACTGTGGACAGACAGCCATAGTTATATTGTTAATAATTCATCAGGTATGAAGTGATAAGAGGAACTTCCTGCCCGAGTAAAGCTAAAGTGTTGTGTTAATCCTGGTGATCACAGGTGTGAATATGATCAGATGTACTCACCAGTGTTTGGAAGAGACTGTTGAGTTGTTGAGAAAAACCTGAAGACGTCACTTTGAATCGTCTCTGAGAGAAAAGCAGAGACTCGTCTCGACTGCAGTGTTTCTGACTCTGAAGTTAACTCTCGTTTCCTGAATGTGACGCAGCAGCAGCTCTCCTCTTCAGGGTGGCTCCGCCTCTTATCTGCAGCTCTTTTAGTTTTGTAGCTTTAGTTTGTCTTCTAAGTGGACTTGTGTGCTTCAACTGTCTCTTTGTTTTTAATAAAACGTTGATAGTTTGGACTCTGACTGTGTTTGTGTCGCAGGGCGGAGAAAGCAGAAGGCAACCTGAGAGACAAAGCGCAGGGCAAAGATGTGGAAATGTGGAGGGGAACATGACTACGGGAAATGTGAGGCTGGGACAGATCAAATGTGCAAATTGCGGAGGTGCACACAGTGTGGCCTCTGGTGGTGTGAAGTGAGAAAGAAGGCAGTGGGAGTGAAAATGAATATATCGTATGCAGAAGCAGCAAAGAGGGCTCAGAGGGAAAGAGGGGGGGAGAGGGGGGGGGAGATGTAGTCAGGAAGGAACTCAACAGCCAAGTGAACAACTATCGGCTCAGAGTCAAAGGGGAGATGAGAATATAATGGCAGTAAATAAGGAGAACTTTGTGTTTTTCATGGCAGAAGTGGTGAACTGCACATTCCAGGCAAAAGGGAGATCTGAGAAAATTGAAATAATAGTAAAAAGTGCAGCAAGATACTTAAATATTCACGGAATAACTGGGATGGCGGTACAGGAAGAGCTTAGGAAACAGGGGCAGTTAACCAAAGAATCATGCTCACAGGATTAATCATCATGTTCATTCTACAATGGAATGCTCGGAGTTTGTTGGCAAATGGACAAGAATTCAAAAAATATGTTGGGGATATTCCTAGTAAGCCAGATGTCATATGCATACAGGAAACATGGTTCAAACCAAATGTGGACTTCAGACTAGCTGGATATGCGTGTGTTCGGTGTGATAGGGAGGGTGGTCAGGGAGGAGGATGTGCCACATTTATGAGTGAAGATGTCACATTTAGAGGTGAAGATAGGGACCGAGCTCCAAGATGTAACTGTGGAGATCTGGGCAAGGGAAGGAGAGGTCATCGTTGTACATTTTTATAATCCCTGTAAAAAATTAGAGGTGAATAGATTGGCACAAATTGAAAGGATAGGTGGCAACAAGGTGGTGGGATGTGGAGATTTTAATGCACATAGTACATTATGGGGTGGAGCAAGAACAGATCTCAATGGGGAGGTAATGGAAGAGTTACTAGAGGAACACAATTTGGTTTGTTTAAACGATGGCAGAGGGACTCGATGTGCACACAGGGAACATGTCGGCGCTAGACTTCACCATTGTATCTGGGAGTTTAGCAGGGATATGCGAGTGGGAGGGAGAAGAGGAAACATCTGTGGGCAGTGATCATTTTACAATAAAGTGTCAAATAGCATTACAAAGGAGTCAGGAACAGGGAGAGGTGAGAGGGAAGTGGGTGTTTAATAGGGAAAAATGGGAACTTTTCAAATATATATGTGAGCAAGAAATGGATAAAATAGACTTTGTACACAGTAAAATTGGCTGAGTAAAATGTACTCAAATTGAATACAATTTTACTCTAAAAAATACAACATTTGGTCCCAGTCCAAATAGAGTAAAATTTACTCTTATGACAGAGTTAAACTTTCAGAGTTAAATTTACTCTATTTAGTGCAAGAATTTTACTCTACCTGATGATAATTCACTCCATTTAGCATTTTTTTTAAACAACTCTACCCTAGTTTTACTCTATTTAGTGCAAGAATTTTACTCTACCTGATAATTCACTCCATTTAGCATAAAATAAAAACAACTCTACCCTAGTTTTACTCTGTATAGAGTAGAAATCAAAATTATAAATGGTACATCATTTTACTCCAAATAGAATATATTATGAAGTGAATGTTACTCAAAAGAGTTTAACTTTATTATGAATAGAACAGAATTTTACTCACTATATAACTTTTTACACTCAGTCATTATACACGGCAAAGTTTTTAAAAAGGTGAAAAAAATAGATCAGAACCCAATACCTTAAGTGACACCTTTACTTTATTAAGTGTTCACAGGAAACAGTATGGCACAATATAAAAACTGGAGTCATTATGACTGCAAGACACCTGTAAATCGAATGCTTTGTGACAGAAAAGATCGTTGACAAACACAATATGAGGTCCGTCTGTTGTGTACAAAACTTGAAATGCATTAAAATGCTCGATGAGACACACCGTTTGTAGTGCAAAAGTAACAAAAAACAATGTCTCATCCTTCACAACAGCATGGTGGATCTTATGAAAAACTGGCATGTCACAATGAATTTTAACACATACAACTAAATTAGTATTTGTCTGAGAGCTCTTACAAATGAAAAACAACATTTCAGAATACCTTAATTCTGTAATGGAGCCCTCACAGAAAAAAAAAATCAGAAAAATCTACTCAACGCAGCATCTGAGCCCTCAACTCTGCAACTCTAGGATTCACCTTGGTTGTATCAATATCGATTTCATAAATGGTTGACTGAAGGAAGTTGTACACATTGACGAGATCGTGGTTGTACTAAGTGCCAAAGACAAAGTGAGCTTTGAAAAGCTCATCAAATCAAGCAAGAGAGCCAGATGACTTACAAGATCTTGCATGTTTGTCAATGAAGTACTTGTGAATCACATTCCTCTGAGTTCCCACAGCAAGCAGGTATGGTTGAAGGCTGCCTGCGATTCCATCGAGATGCCCCTGGATGCTGGTCCCTGTCTGTGACAGAAGAAAAAGTTTGAGAAAACAGCTTTTTTTTAAACACCAAGAAAACGACAAAAAGATATGTGGTGTGATATAGCTCGTGATGTTTCCTGTATGGCAGCCTTACCTTGATGAACTTCACAAGATTCTCACTGGCTTGTCTGGCGGAGAGCTTTCCTGGTCTCTTTCGGCCTTGAGGTGACGGCGGCAGCAGGTGCACAAGGATCAAAATGGACGACATGTCACTGTCCCATCCTGAAAGAATAAAGTAATAATTAAAAACAAACACTTCCAGGATTATTTTAATACAAAAATCTAAACACTACTTTATGTACCAAAAAAAAGTCAGCGCAAATAGTGTTGCACTGCTAATGCTCCCATTTACAATAAATAGGCTTCATGCACAGCTCCACTACTTCCTGAACGTAAGCCAGCTCCTTTATTTCCTGTCTTACATTGTTGGACCAACTGATTAATCCAGCTGCATCAAGTGCTTTTTTCCTAAAAACATTCAATCTTATCACAACCAAAACAGAACAATAACAATATAATCCATTTATTTCGCCTCACCACTTTCGACTTCTGTTGTGGATTCAGCAGTCTGGACGAGGTACTGCAGATCATCTGACTGTGAGACCACGGCTTTGTTCAAGGACTTTGTGCTTGTAAATTGTGGGCCACTTCTCCAGGAACTTTGCAGAGATGGCATCATCAATCAAAGTAAAATCTTGCTCAATCTGCAGAATAGATGAAATCATGTTGTTAATGATGTTTCTTAAATACAAGTCAACAAGTTAAAATACAAGTTACAATGAAGTAAGTTGAACATACTAATCCTTGTATGTCCAGGAATCTTGGGAAGGCCAGAAAGACATCAGAGGACTTCACTGGATCATGAATGATCTTTTGACGATAGTTGAAGGTCTGCTTCATCTTCGTCATAACAATTCCTTTATCAGCTGTATGCTTCATCAGTGCAATGGCCTCAGAACACAAGCTGTCAGTTATTGGGGATTGTCCTCCCTCAAGTCTCTTTCAGCTGATGGGCCCCCTGTAACAGTGGATATGGATATGACAGTGTCCTAGGATTTAATAAACAACACTTGGGAACTCTGCCATGATTCTCATGTATGCAGTTTGGTTACAGGTAACAACAACACATACCCATTTGTGTTCTTGAGTCTCATGGCCTTCTTTTGTCCATCAGAAGCTTCCTTTTGGACAAACTTCAATCTCCAAGCCAGATACCCACTCCCATCTTCTGCATTGTAAAAATGTTCCTAAAAAGGTATTATTCAGAGTGAAATGAATTGTTATTTTGAACAAGTTTGAATAAGCAGGATAAAATATTTTAACACTTAAATCTAAAAAATGCAACAGCTGAGCTGAACTTGCTCAAGACTTGACTGCTAAACTCAAAAGGGTTTTAAATTATCAGTTAAGGAAAAACGGCAGAGATGGTGGACGTGCATGAATGTTAACATCTTTAGTTTTTCTCAAACCATAGCCAAGCAGTTAATATATACATTTTTTTTTAAATCTAGCTGTACATCATGCTCGAAAACTGTTGAGTTTAGAAGTGAAGACTAAATAGGTAGGACTAATTGTTTTCTGTACTTACATAACCAAACTTGCTCCTTGGATCAGCCAGGTATGGGAACAAGTTGATGATCCCCTTTGCGTGGTCCTCTTTGACACGCCTTGAAGGACTTGTCCTACACATACACACAAACTATGAGCACTGTTGAAAATATTGGAGTGTAAATGACACCGTCAGCAAACTTGGTGCATACAAAACATTAGTTGTGAATTAAATAATATTTCAGCATACCCATGTTCACTTGTTATTTGTGCAACCAATATCTTGACCATGTCGCTCCGCCTGCCTGTTAAGACTTTTGTCCGAGCATACTCATTGATGATCCTCTCTCCAGGTTTGTTCTTTAGAACATCTTCAATCATCTAGGTGACATTAAAAAAAAAATTACACTACTATAAAATCAGATCAATGTAAACACATAAATCTCCTCATCTACAAGCACACAAGACTTCTATGTAGAGCTGCAACAATTAATCAAACAAAAAATAATCAACTATTTTGATAATCGAATAATTGGTTTGAGTAGGTTTTTTTGAAAGAAAATAAGCTTTTAAGAAGATTTCAGCTTCTTAAATGTTAATATTTCTGGTTTCTTTGTTCCTTTATGACAATGGACTCAATATCCCTTTAGTTTGTGGACAAGACATTTGAGGACGTCATCTTGCGGCTTGGGAAACTGACATTTTATTGACCAAACAACAAATCGATTAATTGTTTAAAATGTAAACTTTTGAAGGCGTAGTGCAATCAGCATTGCTTACTTTGGCAAGAGAGGTTTTCAGCTCTCCGTCTTGTGGCAGGACTGCACTGCAATATTACAGTGTCATCAGAGTCCCCATCAATATCCCCACTGGAGCTGGTAAAGGAGCTGCTTGCAGGGGAACTCAGGCAATCTGTCAAACCATGTAAACATTCAGCTGGTGTGATTAACACTAACACCATACAATTGCCAAAAGTATTAAAGTAACTACCAAAAAAATATCACACAAACAAAGATTATTGGAACTATAATAAACTAACAATCCGGCAGATTTATCTGCTCGTCTTAAATAGAACATGTTAGGCTCGCCAAGACTCAAAGAATGAATGACACTGGTGTGCTCAGTGGCTACGTGGTTAAGTCCATGTTGGCAATGCCCAATGCAGTGATCATGATCAATTCCTGACTACTGATCATCATTCCCCCAATCTCTCTCCCTTTCACTATCCACTCTACCCTGCTCATTAAAAAAGAAAAATTAATGACACTAAGAAACTTACCATCTGAATTTGGACCTTCTCGAGCACACCTAGGTTTTGTTTTTTCACGAGGAAATCAAAGACTTCTTCATCAACCTCAGTCTGTGTCATCAAAGACTCTTAAGTCCAAGGTTGGGATGCTGAACTTCTTGGAAGCTGTGAACATTAAAAAAATAAAAATTTAATATGAACTCCAGAACAAGGGAAATTTAATAAAATAAGCAATATAAACCTCAACAGTTAAGGTATATCTTCTCCTTAGTAATAGTTCATTAAAATCTGCACCATGCCCCCCAAACCGACCGCTTCAGTTTGTTTAGTGTGTTAGACTGAAATTCATTAGGTTTTCCACTCACCACTTTCCAAAAACGATGCATAGGTAACTTGGCCCTCAAAATAGAGGTATTTTTGTTGATCTCTGTACTTCACTCCAACAGCATTCATCCTACATGACATGAAAAGGTTATTTTATTAGATTTTGCACATCTATTTACAAAGTCATTCATTAACATTTATAATCCATTGTCCACCTTGACTTATTCCATTTGTATTGTACACATGTTATCTATGCTGCTCTGATTAAGTAAATCGGGTGAACAAAATAATGGCCAACTCTATAGCAGCAACAAGTTACGTAAATGACATGTCTATAAGGTTTGTATGATGCTAGTCCAACACACTGGCCATGAGGGAATGTCAGTAGAAGTATATACCTGCCAACCAAACTGCAAATCAAAATAGAAGTAAAACACACAAGCTTGCTCATCGAACAGCAGAGCGAAAACGGTCAATGTACAGGACTCAATTCAGAGTAAAACATGTGTTTGTTAACCAAATAGCAGGTCTAACAAAACAGACATTACTAACCGGGAAGCAGGTGAATTAAAACACCAAATGCTTACTAACCGGACAGCAGGTTAAACAAAAACCACACAGGCTTGCCAACCACATGCTTGCTAGCCCAATAGCAGTTGAAACACACAATAGCTTGCTAACCTCGTGCTTGCTAGCCCAATAGTAGTTGAAACACACACAAGATGTCACGTCAATGTACACCATTAAATTTAGAGTAAAACACATGTGCTTACTAACCGAACAACGTGAGAAAATGACCCTAACACACAAATTCGCCAGCTATCATGTAACTCACCGGCTTTACTTTTCAAATAAGCCAACAAAAAATGCTGATGACATTTTATCCTATTAAATTCGATATGTAGTACTTTGCAGACTTACCTGGCTCACCGCCGTCTCACTGCCACTCACCTCACCTTGCACTGCGGGACTAGAAAATGGCGGCAGAAACGAAACTTAACAAACATTAGTGGGCGTGTTCTTAATATTACTCCAATAAGGTTTACTCTGTTTTTTTACTCCCATTCTTGTGGTCATCGGAAATAATTATAATCCGAAATGAATAAAAATGACTCTTTCAGAGGAAAATAATGTTAACTCTGGAAAAATTACTCTCCCCTTTTTCCTGTGTAGCAGAACCAAAGCAACAACATTGGGCCACAGCAAAACACATTCTGCGGTACTTAAAGGGCGATAGATCAAGAACTACACGATCAGAAATGTGAGGAAAGCTTACGACAGCTGGAGGGATATAGTGATGCTGATTGGGCAGCCGATAAGGATGATCGGAGGAGCACAAGTGGATACTGTTTCAGCTGAACTGAGAATGGTCCAGTTATATCGTGGAAGAGGAGGAAACAGCCAACAGTGGCATTATCCACCTGCGAAGCAGAGTACATGGCACTCAGGAGAGTATGTACCTTGTACAACTACTGAAGGGAATAGATAGTGGTAACCAGCATGTACCAGTCAAGATCTATGAGGACAACCAGGGGGCGAGAGCTTTATCTAAGAACCCAGTACACTCAAAAAAATAATTATCCAAAAACCTTGACTTTAAGTATTTCAATTACATGTAAATTTTCCATGTAATTTCATTACATAAGTTCAATGTAAAGCATATAATTAAACATTATGCTTTTCTATCCCATTGAGTCAGTCTGAATAAATTGAATAATCCTTATGAGATTTGATTAAATTAAATTGATGCAAATTCATACATAAACCTTATGTATTATTACATATAAAGTTAAGGGACATTTTACATAAACCTAATTTGTTTAATCAAGTATTATATATTTGAAACAAATCACTAATGATACAAGGACAATTCAGAAGGCTTTATTGACGAATACCAAAAAAGTGTTAAACAGGTATACAAACAGTCACAATATGACACCAACAACTTAAAATTAGAGTTGTGATTATGATCATTATGATGAATAGTAATACAAAATGGATTAATTATTAATAAAACTGATACCAGTATTGGTAAACCTGGGTAATGGAACAATTAGAACACAACATTTTAGTCATGAAGTGTTAAACAGGTATACAATATATCCAGTCTAGCCATGCATTATGACATCAACAACTTAAAAATTAGAGTTGTGATTATGATGAATAATAAAATACAAAATGGATTAATCATTAATAAAATGGATACCAGTATTGATAAACCTGGGTAATACAACAATTAGAACACATAACAGCTTTTCCAGTGAACCTGACAACAGTACCACAAACTAGTAAGTCACTAGCTTCTTTACAGTCTTACCAGGTCAATATATCAATGTCCAACATGCCAAAATGTGGCTAGCTCAACTCTCCAGTGCTGACCATGTGAGCTCATTGAAGCATCTTGATTTTAAGTGTTTGGACCTTTGGGGACAACTTCTTTCCATCCAAGTTCATCAACACTTTCTGGATGAACTCAAAAGTGAATTTGAGTTCTCGGGGATAGCTCAGGTTGAGAGTGTAAATTAGGCCAAAGAGCATGGCACGTCCAAAGGCAACGCCTCTCAGATTGCATAGCAGCTCCACTCCAACGTCCTTTGGCTCGTCCTCTTCATCAGCACCTTCTCTGATCATCCTGTAAAGGCCCATGGTGGTCTGCGCGATCTCTCGCTCAGCTTCCTCACTGTTGACGTTCTGATGGTGAAAAACAAAGTGACCATTTTGAAAGAAAACATTGCAAGTTTAACACTGAAAGCTCACTGTAAAACTCACCAAGTACTCCTTGATGAGAGTGTTGCTGTCCTCATTGAGGAGACACACAGAGGACACTCCTCTTGAGGTCAATGTCCTCCACTCTGCAAAGAAGGCACAATACAATTTTGAGTATCCACTTTAAGATATTTTTCAGGACATTGCTCATAACCCTTTTATTCTCACCCAAGGGATTACTATGACACTTGAAAGAAGGCATTTGTCCTTATGACATGTTCTGGCAAATTAAAAAGTATCCTACACTTGCCTTTGTCAGCGTCACAGCGCTAAATCCAACTTGTATTTCATTAGTAATAAGCTATGACAAAATGATTAAAATAATATTCTGTTTGTTTATAACCAGACTAACAAAGCCACTAGTGTCAGACTGGACTGTGCGCAATGTACTCCTGAGCCAAGGTCGATGTTGCTTGAATACTGTTTTCCGTCGTCGAGTGAAATGTGAGTTTTTCCCCTCGTAAGACTATGAAAAAAAATGCAATTATGGATATCTAAAATTAAAAAGCCCATAACACATGAATGGCAAAGCGAGGTAATTCTTCCTAGGAAGAATGTCAGTGGATATCTGAAACGTTCTTTTTGACCAGAAAATAATTAACTTACGGACATCTGCAATATATATCCAGTTTAGCTATTAAATGTTAAAACAGAGAGAAGTCAGCAGTAAAGTTATAGCAGTGAACATAACAGTGTAGTGTGTAGTTTATTTGCCAGTAAATAAATGATACTACTCCTCAAGACCCAAGCCTTGAGAAAGAGAAGACATATTGCCCACTTGTCTGATGTGTATGACCTATTAGAAGTCAAAAGTCCTTGAGACTTTACACTTATCCTGGGCAAAACATGTTTCCAACTAGGAATTTACAATCTAGAATATTTCCACTCTTAGGTCAAGGTTTCTTAAACCCCACTCCAGAGCAATTGTACAGACTGCATAAATACAATTCTAGGTTTTCAAGGATGCGGGAACTCTGTTAAAACCAGTGTTAAAATGGATTTTATCACAAGATTTGACTTTGCTTAACAACGTAACCAGTCAATGCACTTGCCTTAGCTGTTGGAGCCATGAGGAGTCAGATCTTCCTTCCAGCAGCTCCTCCTCTGTTGCTGACGACCTTAGTTATGTTGGCTGTGTATTTGACATCCTCCACCTAAAAGAGCAAAAAAGAAAACACTGTCAAGATAAAGCCAACATTTATGCAGAAAACTATGGCTTATTAAGATGTAACTTATCAATATCATCATATGTTACATTACTCACCTAAAATGAGAGGTTGCCACAGGATGAAAGATGCTTTGTGGATTTGGCTTTAATGGTGTACCTGAAAGTAATGGAAAATATTCGAAGGTAAGTTTTCAACCAGGATGAGAATAAGCCAACTGCAGAGGTGTGTGTGTGTGTGTGTGAGAGAGAGAGAGTGAGAGAGCTCTCAACTGCATTGTTCTTCCTTTTTTTATATCGCATTGCATATTTGTCTTTTGTTATAAAATCATATTCCTTGCATGTGAACACCCTAACATTAATTGTCAATGAACAGGATTCTGATCTTAAGTTAATATTGTATTTATATATTTAAGCCACCGCAGTTTGAACGTAGTTCAGCTTGTTGCCCGCAGTGTAAAGAGGAAGCGAGTGACGCATTTTAGCTCGTGCCGAGCGCGAGCAGCCGGTGCCAGCAGTTTAGACATAGCTTTCGGTAGCCTGTGTTAGCAAATGACGCAGCCTAACCGGCTGTAGCCTGACCAGGAGCAGCAGCACGGCGCTCCGCCTCTGGGCTTCAGGAAGACGAGGCCTATACGGACGCGAGTCTCGACCTGTACTACAACCAGTGCCGTTACCTTTCACGCGGTCAAGCGAGTCAGCATGTAAAACTGCGTTGCTAGCTAGTGCTAAGCCAGATAGCAAGTGCTAGTGAACACGTGGGACTAGCCAGATAGTGGAAGTTAAGCTAACTGTTGACACACGCAGCCCGAGCTGCAGCAGCTTGGCAAGCAGAATATTCTCCACCGCTTTGGAAGCTAGCTTAACTGTTAAAAAGCAGAAGGTTCTCCACCGAAGTCAGACCTATTTCCCAATCAGTGAAACTATGCTAATGTTGAAGCTGCTAGCTCGTGCTAAATTACATAGCAAGCCTTTTTGCTAACCTAAATTCACCAACCTTCGTAAAAATAATACTTATAAAATAACATTACACTTAAGATGGAAAAGGATTGGACTTAACTAATAACTTTGTCACGCTCGGTCTCTCTGTCGGTCAGAATGACAAGTCCACTCAAGAGGTCACGTGGTGAAGTGTTTCCTGCACGCACAGATGCTCCTTCTGTGATCCAATCAAGTAAAGTTTACTTGATTTGTTTATGTTCAGGTTATACGAAGCATATTTACATTGTGTTTAAGTGGTTTTAATGAATACACTTTAGATTTTATATATTTCAGTTACGTTTTACTTAAAAATATTGTTTAATGTTTATGAGGGCCAAGAATCAGTTTGTCCAATGCATTGGCTGGAGTAGGTACATGGGAAGTTGTGACAGATACAACAGTCGGCAGTGATCACAGTATCATGTTTGATCGGAGAAAAAGTGGAAGTTAGACCAGGAAGTGGAATCCCAAGATGGATCTTTCAAAAGGCAAAATGGGAGGAGTTTCAAACCTTAAGTGAGGGAACAATGACAAAGATTGACATGTCTGGAGACATAGACGACATAAACAAGCAGGTAACTTCAGCAATTATTATGGCAGCCAATGGAGCTCTACCCAGGAGTAAGAATCAGAGAAGTAAGACACTTGTTCCTTGGTGGACAGAGGACTGTGGCAAGGCAGTTAGAAGCAGGAACAAAGCATTTAGACTCGTCAGAAGAACCCACAACATGCAGCATTTGATCCAATACAAAAAAGCACAAGCAGTGGTGAGAAGAACAATACGACAAGCTAAGAGAGGGAGTTGGAGGCTTTTTTGCAGTAAAATAGGAAGAACTACTCCTGTGGGAGAGGTATGGGGAATGATAAAGAGGATGGGAGGAGATAGAAGGGAATGGGAATACCCAGTGTTGACTTCTGGCGAGGAAACGGCGGTCTCCAATAGGGAAAAAGCAGAGATAATGGCAAAAGCATTTGTGAAGATTCATGGTTCAGATAAGTTGTCGGAAGAAGAAAGAAGGAGAAGGGAGAGTAGAATTAACCAGCATCCAGGTGTGCTAGGAGGGAAAGAACACATGATAACATTGATGAACCTTTTACTCTGGCAGAGATGGTGAGAGCCATAAATGGATCAAAGCCAACATCGCCAGGGGACGATCAGGTATGCTACGTCATGCTAAAGCATTTGGGAAAGGGAGCACTTTTTAAGCTGCTGTGCCTTTATAACAGAGTATGGGAGGAAGGAAAGTTACCGAGCGTATGGAAGTAGGCAGTAGTGATCCCAATTAGAAGACATGGCAAAGATCCATCTGAACCCACCAGCTACAGACCAATATCACTAACATCTAATATGTGTAAGGTAATGGAAAGGATGATAACGGAAAGATTTTCATATACGCTTGAGAAGAGAGGAATGCTGGCAAGTTTTCAGAGTGGCTTTAGGAAGGGTAGAAACACCATGGACTCAGTGATCAGGCTAGAGACTGATGTTAGAAAGGCCCAGGCTAATAAAGAGGCAGTCGTTGCAGTGTTTTTTGACATTGAAAAAGCCGTTGACATGATGTGGAAGGAAGGTTTGCTCATCAAGATGCACAACATGGGAATTGGTGGGAGAGTCTATAACTGGGTAAAGGATTTTCTGTTTGGAAGGAAAATTCAAGTACGGATAGGGTCAGACGTGTCAAGTCAGTACTTAGTCGATAATGGCATATTCTAGATCTCGACCAGCACACTTAGGAAATATAATCCAATTCTTGACCAGAGGAGACAGAGATACAAAAGTATTTATAAGTACTATTTTTAGCGATTCTACAGTGAACAAAAATGAAAAGCGCTCACGAAAGGTGAGGATCAAAACTTTTCAAGGAAAGCACAACATAACTTGACCTGATCATGGCAAAAGATCATGACCAGACGAGACAGAAGACACTTGCTGGAGACAGGGGAATTTAAGCACATGGTAACAAGATTAACAGGTGGGACCAATCAGGGGCGTGGCTGACACTGATGAGCATAGGAGACAGGTGTGATGACAGGTGAAAACAATCAGGAAGCCTGGAATGAGAGAAAGCGAACATAAACGACATGAACCTCTCTAGCATATCTGTCCAGTGCACAACAGTACCCCCTCTGAGGGGCCAACTCTGATGGCCCAGGCTGATTCTAAAAGTACGTGGATAAGAGTCTTGTCTCACGATTAGCAATGAAACAGCTATCCAAAGCTTCTAGCCTCAGGACCGTAACCCTTCCAGTCTACCAGGGTGCTTGCCCCTCCCCTATTCACGGACCTCCAGTAGCTTACGGACCTTGTAAGCGTCACCCCCTTGAAAGAACTGGGGCGATGGAGGGGACTTGGAGGGGGGAACAAGTGTGCTCTCACACACATCGGCAGGATTTTAATAACGTGGAAACGTTGGGATGCACTCTCAAGGTCCTGGGAGTTGCAAGCGATACCGACGCCTTGTGGGTTGATGACTCCTGGACACTGGAAACGGACCCACAAATCTCGGAGCCAGTTTCTCTTTGAGGCGACATGGAGTAGTAAGTCTTTGGTAGAGAGCCAAACCTTTGGCCTGGACTGTAGGAGGGCGACCCTCGATGAACGTCTGTATAAATGCCTTCATCCGAGCTGAACTTCGGAGAAGAGACTGGCCGAAAGCACCAGCTCCAAACTCCAAGCGACAACGCTCTGATCATGGCATGTGCCGATGGAACCATCACCTCTTCCTCGTTGTTAGGGAAAAGTGAGGCTGGAAACCATTGACACAATGGAATGGAGAGAGAGACCTGTGGCGCGTGAAGGGTATTGTGGGCAACCTGCGACCATGTGAGGTGGTCACATCCAGGTGTGGTCTGGTTCCGGGGAGGCACGGTGGACAACGTGAGCGTGGTCTCTAGTTCTTGGACTTCAGACGCCCGATCAAGGTCCATTTGACTGAGGGTGATATCCTGATGACAGGCTGACGGTGGCACTTGTGAGTCCGACAAAACTCTTTCCAGAAGGTTGAAATGAATTGTGGACCCTGTCGGAAACAATGCTCGCTAGGGAATCGCATGATCCTGGGTAATAATGATATCATCATGACCTCTGCGGTGACTTTGGCAGAAGGGAAGCTTAGTCAATGGGATGAATGTGAGCTATCTTTGGAAAATCGATCAACCACTGTTAGAACCCGTAAGTCTTGCCTCTGGATGAGGGAAATCCTGTCACAAAATCCATCGAAATGTGTGACCAAGGACGATGGGGAATCGGCGGCGGCTGGAGCAAGCCCATCTTAACTTGAGATGAGGTCTTGACACATCGCACACACCGGACAAGCACGCTACATACTAAGCCATTTTTTTTTTCATGGATAGCCACCAGAAACGTTGTTGAATCCTGAACATTGTTCTTGCATACTCTCCGGATGGCACGTAGCTACTAGATAGAGTGAGCCCAGTGGATGACCTTGGAGTGAAGAGCCTCAGGAACAAACAGCAGATTGTTGGGACACTCGCTAGGCGCTGGATTCCATGACATTTGCCTCTTTAATGTCTGACTCCACTTGCATGGTGAAAAGGCTCCGATCACCCGGGTTAAGTGGAAGGATGGTCTTATGGGCTCCCCACCGGCAAGTGGTTCGGGATCGTAAATTTGCAGACAAAACATCGGGTTTTTGATTCTGAGACCCGGGACGAAAAGAGTGTGAAGTTGAATCTACTAAAAGAAAAGTAGTCCACACCTGGCCTGACTGGGAGTTGGAGACGCTTAGCCTTTACTTATATCGGGATTCTTGTGATCTGTCCAGACTAAAAACGTTGCTCTGGCACCCTCTAGCCAGTGTCTCCATTCCCAGGGCAGCTTTTACAGCTAACAATTCATGTTTCCGTCAAACATAATTCAAAACGGCTTGCCGTTGTCTAACTTCGCGACAGGTAAGCACATGGATGCATCTTGGTTTGTCTTTCTGCAGAACGTTGAGACAGTACTCCTCCAATTCCCTCATTGGAAGCATCCACCTCGACCATAAACTGGGCGCTGGGATCTGGAATGGTGAGTATGTGGGAGCTGAGGGTGAATCTATCTCTGAGAAGTTTGAAAGCTTGAGATCCGCCTGGGGGTCCACTTGAAGGGAACCTAGGGAGAAGTCAGAACATGCAGAGGAGCAGCAACAGAACTGAAATCTTTAATAAACTTCCTATAGAAGTTAGCAAATCCTAGGTCTGCTGAACCTTTTTCCTGGAGTGGGCCACTGGGATACTGCACTGATTTCATGTGAGGATCCATTTGGATATGATTAGGTGAGACTATGGCGTATCCTAAGAAAGACACCCTCTTCTATTGGAACTCGTACTTCTCGGACATATAGCTGATTATCCAGTAGTTTCTGCAAAACTTAATATGGACATGGTTAACATGAGATTCTAGCGTCTGGGAGAGAAAATCAGTATACATCATCCAGATACACAAACACTGAAATATTCAAGAATTCCTCATAAACCCTCGCATTCACAAAAGCTTGAAAAACAGCCGGTGTATTGCACAGATCCAAAAGGCATTACCAAGTACTCACATATAGTGACCTTATTCTGAGTGTTGAATCCAGTCTTCCACCATCATCCCTGTTTTATTCTAAACCATGATATGTACTTCTCTAAATCCAACTTGGTGAATATCTGGCCAGCTTCGTTGAAGCAAAGTTCAAAAAAGCAGATGACATGAGTGAGCAGAAGATAGCGGTTCTTCACCCCGTAACAAGTCATTCTTAGTGGATCTGTAGTCTGGCGCAAAGGTCTCAGAGACCCGTCTTTCTTTTCCCACAAAGAATCGCGGTCCGGCTGGAGACGATGAAGGACGGATAATCCACTGATTTGAGTGAAGAGGAGATGTATTCATCCATTGCTGTTCTCTCAGGTCTCGTAATCGAGTAAAGTCTCCCCTTGGGAATGGGGCCCCCAGGTAAGAGAATCAATGGGACAGTCAAAATCCTCGGTGAGGAGAGTAGCTTACAAGGTTTTAGACTTGTTAACAACGCCTTTTAAATCATGGTAACAGGAAGGTACTCTGTGTAGATCCGGATAGTCAGGGTGATCTATAATGATCCTACTAGAGTCTGTTGGTGCATTAACAGAGTTCTGCGAAGTTTACACCTGCCCTTACAATCCTCTCCCCATTCCCCAACTTTTCCCTGAAGGCCAGTCTGTCTGGAGATTGTGGATCTTCAGCCAAGGAAACCCCAAAAATAATCGGGTGCTGAGTCGACTCCGCAGTCATCATGAAATGGTATGCCTCGGTATGGTCCTATTTATAGTAATCCGTATGGGCTCAGTGCAATGGGTAACTGTGAACAACAAGCCGCCGTCTAATGCACTAGCACTAACAAGGATGAGATAAGCGGGACAGTTTTTTATTTTTAGCTGTTTGACTAGGCCCCAGTCTATAAAGGCTTTCGCCAGCCCTGAGTCTATTAACACACCCACAGACTGGTCAGCCGGTCTGATTTTGTTAATTACAAAATGTCTACCCTGAGTAACAGGTCGAGGAGGGAAGTTCATGCGGGAAACTTTGCTCTCACCAGCGCCTCCTTTTGACTGGTGAGTACGCCCATCTTTCCGGCATGAAGCG